>NC_062539.1:5088441-5238441 GCF_022655615.1 Tachysurus fulvidraco | reverse complement strand
AATAATAATAATAATAATAATAATAATAATAATAATAACAAAAACAACAATAAAATAACAAAAACAAACACAATAATAATAATAATATAATAATAATAGTGTTTTTATTTATTCTTATATTTATATTTATTATATTTATAATATTTATTATTATATTAATTATAAATATATTTATTCAACACGATTTAATAACTAATGCTATACACTGATTACATATGAGAACTTGACTAATTTAAAAAGATTTACTTTTAAAAATTGAGTACATTTAAAAGAAGCAACTTTTTAAACTTTCTCAGTTATATTTTTTGACTGAATGCTTGTTGAATAATAGCTTTTAGCTTCAAGGATAATTCTGCACTTCTGTTCAAATCTACAGCATGTTTTTTTTTTTTTTTTCATTTGTACTGAAAAGTACAGTTTGGTTTGCTAACACTTTCCAGCTCTATTAACACTTGAATAAACATCAATAATGCCTGAGGTTCTCTAATTGCCTTACTGTTGTATTAGGTGCTTAAAATAACCTTTCTTAGTGTAACATTAATAGCAGCAATTCCAAAAGTGTTTCCTTTCTAACAGAACTTACAAAGCTATCAAAGATGATCTACCATTTCCACTATCTTAGCCTGAGATCTGGCTGCCACTAGCTGATCAGCTGGTTATTCCTGTAGAACTAAAGGAAATAGAACTAGACCACACGTGTTTATTAGAGACTGAATCTGAGATAAAGTGCTACACACTGAGAGGTTTTGTACTACCAGTCATTATAGTCTTAAAATGCGGTTCTATCACAAATGAGATGAGGTAGATGGACAATATCATTTGAAAAAAGTCTTAGATTTTCATGATCATTGATGTGATGTAATTCCTGCGACCACCTGAGGATGGAGACAAATACTCACTTGTAGTTTCTGAGTACGTCTCAATTGAGTTGAACAAATTGGGAAAATCTTTAGATTAGAATATTAATATAATGTCTTATTCATATATACATGTTACTTAGTCTAGATTTCCAAAATGTGATGCTTGATGCTACAAATAGGCATGCGACAAATAAATATTTTTTATAGGTGCCACTGAGGATAAAAATAAAAGCCATATTCAACTGAGCTACATGTCCCAAATATTAATTTCCAAACATCATGTCCTACTCAACCAAACACACTGTCTTAAGTCAAACGCACTGTTCAAATTTCCAAACATATCTCCTGTCATGCGACCCCAAGTGAACTTTCTTTGTGGCACCAAAAGAAATTTGTGCTGAACGATGTACTGAAGCATTCTTTAGAAAACCATGTACAGTAATTGCTCTGAGGAACCTTTTTATAATTGTTATTTGGAAGAGTGACCAAGTATCCAAGGACTTTTTACTAACTAAATGATGGCTTATAAAATATAATATAATGTAATAACATTCATCTAAATCATTTTTTTTAGAGAGGCAAATACACAGTTGTAAGGTTGTACAAAGTTGTAAGGTTCTATAAAGCAAAGATTTGCAAGTTAGGGATCGTACTTGATTTACAAATGGACTCTCATTATTGCTATTATCGTCATAGTGTGGTCCGGTTATTTTATATGTGCTTGCCTAAGTGTTCTGCAAAAATAGACAGACTGCTTCATCCACTTCTTCGCATAACATCAAGTGACTCTGACTCAGTGAAACTTTAAAGGTCAAGAAAATGAACTAGAAAATACACTGAAATACACATTTATTAAATATAGATTAAGATCTTAAAATATAGATCTGGAGTAAAACAAAATGTTGGGAAGTCAAAGCTTGGGGTCATAGAAAAAGTCTTTTAACGCTCTAGGTTTATTCTTTTCTCCCAAGAATGTAGAATGCAGGGTCCAGGGTTCATTGCTCAAAATGACAACATAACAAAGCAGTATATAAAAATGATGAGACATAAGACATAAAGGCACTGGTGGTTTGGTTAGGGTGGAGTCAGAGACAGGAGTTGCTTCTGATATAACTCTGCAGTGGTCAGTGCTGCTCTGCTGGGAGGAGAAGAACCGTCGCTCTGAGCTTCATCGAAACAACAAACAGTGGGATAAAGATCTTATTGAAAGAGATAAACTCAAATATATTCAAATATTCAAACACTCTTATACATAAAGAAGAGGAAGGAAATGACATAAACGCTTAGCAAAACATCATCCTCACCCTAAATGTAGGCTACCTGAGCATCTCAGTAATGAGTGGGCGGATAATTTATTCGTTCACGGCATTCACAGGTGGGTCGTGTTTTGTCTTTGTCGTGATTTTTCTCATGAAGAACACGTTTTAGTGTGCGGAGATGATTTTGTTGGATGTGAGGCTCCGTTTTTGCAGAATCGTTCTGTACCATTGCATTTACATTTTATTTTCTTCTGGCAAATACCTTTATTCAAAGCGACTAACAAAACTCAGAGACTCGAACAGAATACAAAGCACAAAAGCTCTCAGTGTTGCAGAGGCTTAGGAAACACCTGTAGACCTGTTTGCTCATTCAATTGTCCAATCAGGTGAGAGTATTATAGCGCACACAGGTACAGATCAAAGGCTACAGATAAACATCAGGATGGAGATCTTGGTGACATTGTACGGTTTTAGTATTTTAGAAAAAGCTATTTGCATGCAGAACAGGCCAAATTCTACACAGTAGAAAATTTATTGATGCCGCACTCAATCTTTATCCTGTTCCTGCCTTCATACACCTGTTCATCATGTCTTGCTAATTACCCTCCCTATTTATACCTGTTTTATTGTGTGTGCTTGCTGAGTCCTTGTTGTTTGTTACCTGGTGTTCTCTGTTTTATGTTTTTTTGGGGGTTTTTTCCTCTAGTGTTTTGCTGTGACTCTTGGGATTGCTGTTTTGTTAATAAAACCCCTGTCTGTCTTCTATCCTTGCATTTGGAGGGTTTGGGTAACACTTCATAACCACTTAACACTCTTAACAACCGTAGTGTACAGTAAATCGTCTCAGGATGCACTGCTGCAACCACAGAATATTTAATTTGCTTGTTTTGTTTTTTTCTATGATGCGACAGAGTGCTGCAGTTACATATGCACAAGCAAGCTCTTTAGGCCTAAAGCAAGCATGAAGGAGACTGAGACCACTTTGTATTCACAAGACATGAAGCAAGTGGACCGCAAAATGAACCCACGAAACAAACCTTGCTGAGGCTATGTCTGGGGGTGAGCCGAGCGTGCTTTGCTCGTGGGCCGTTTTTTACACTTTTCTGACTCATCAACCCTTTCTTATATTTATGCATTTGACAGAAAAGTATAAATCTGAAGCTCCTTATTTCCAGATATTCAGACACTCGTTCAGCACTTGTCAAAACTGGCCTCGCTCTCATCCAAATGAAATGCACGGCTTTAAAATGTACAATATCTCACGTATAGCAGGAGAAAACCAGCTGTGTTAAGCTCCAAAAAAAAAGAATTGTTAGGTTATTAGTTTCATATCTCTTTACCTTGAGGATGATTGTGTGGCTGATTATTTACTCCAAACTGTGTGGCTGATTATTTACTCCAAACTGCTGAAGCGTGATTAACAGCACTATCAAACAGCTAAATTACACCATTTAACTCACTCCTTATGCCATTTAGACAAAGACAGAAAGACAAATAAATCTACTTTATTATTCCGCTTTACTTTTCTCTTATAGTTAATGCATTACAACTTTATGCTCTACTGAGAATTTTGTCTCTTTTAATATTGCATTGATTTTTATTTCTTTTATATTATTTTGATTTCACACTATTTGTGATATACAGGTTTTATTGGATGTTACTTCTTTTACTTCTGCTGCTGTGTCAACTTGATTTTCCCTTACAAAGGATTAGACATCTCATCTCGCTCCGCTCTCGTCTCAATCTGGAATTTGAAAGGTAATCAATAGTTTTCACAGAGTTGTAGAGATCTGGCAGATTTGATAGGCAAATTATATTTCTTAGGATTCAGCTAAAGTCATGAAGTGATAAAGAAGCCAATTACATTGTTTTGCTTATTTGAAGTTATTCTTTTCATAGCAGTCCAACAAACTACAGCCTGGAAGAAAGGAGTATGAATGCTTTTTGATTCATAAACATAAAAGTGGAGCACAAAAGTGGTTGTGAAACAAAGATCCCATGATTAGATAAATGGCCATTAAATGAAAGCCTACCATGGATTTGTTGCTGTTTGCTTGATGGCTGCTGTGTCAGTGTTTGTGTATAATCCTTAAGAGTTTAACTCTGGCAGTGTGTGCAAATGGCATTATCTGTATCTGTGTGAATGATTTTGGGTCATCATAAGCAGATGTAGTTACTTGCTGCAAGTACAAACCTGTTGTAAATGTGTACATTATTTATTTTACAGCCAAATACTTTTGAATTGAAGACATAATACTTCATAAGAATAAGACAGCTTAACCACTTGAATTCATTTTACAAGTTGAATTGATAAGGTGCATTATTTAAATATCTAATTATCCATTTCAGAGCTGTTTTTTTTATAGTATTCACCTGTGGATACAGCGAAAGAGAGAAAGAGAGAGAGAGAGAGAGAGAGAGAGAGAGAGAGAGAGAGAGAGACAGAGAAAGAGAATAAAATGAGATTGTCACAGAGAGTGCTCCTCATTTCTTAATGTTTCCTCGTTTTCTTGCTAGAGTAACTGACACCAAACATGTTTGCTAAATGAGACATCCTTGTTCACTGAAGCACTTATCGAGGATTTGGTGCACAGTCGCTTCACCTGCCACTGAACACAATCGGATCTGCTCTACACCAAGTGATTACACACTGTATTAACTTCAGAACATTTCTGTGGGTCTAAATCACATATTGATGTTGTGGCTTCAAGATTGTGCTCTGTCTGAGCAAAAAACATCTCATTACATCAGCAAACACAAAACATCAAAATCTTTTGCCCCGGTTATTCAGGGTGTCCCACAGGGCTCTGCACTCGGACCTATATGTCACCATCATGGTCAAATTACCGTTATGCAATGGCACACAAGTTGAGTACTAGATAATGCTAGCTGTACATGTTTGTTTATAAGCCTCCATGATCACAGTAGTAATCATCAAAATCACATGTTAATCTTGTTCTTTAGCTGGTTCTTTTTGGGGTATTTTTGGCACAGAAAATAAAGGTTTTACACCAGATAACAGCATACCTCCTCAGTTTATCCAGGTTTGGGATCAGCACTGAGACTTAAACCCTAAGTGGCTGGGTTGGTTCCCTGTCTGGGAATCAAACTCAGACCACGGTGGCGAGAAATTTCTTTTCTGGTTCGAATATTCTCTCACAGACACATCCAATGTGAGTGCACTCGCTGATAATTGGGATGTTGCACTCTTTGTATCACTGCTCATCAGATAAAACTCTGAATTCTAGTGCTAGTTTAAACCTGTTACTTTAGTAGTGTTAGCGATATCATCAGCGGACCTGACAAATGATAGCTTTTTCATGTATATAACTTTTGACTTGAAATTTCTGAAAGTTCATCTGATGAAGATAAAAAGGAGGAAAGGAAGACAATTACAACTAGAGTACCTAAAACAGGAATGTAGAAATGAACATGAGCTAGCCATTGAGACAACGTGAGTGTAGCTTCTTCTTTATCTATTTCTGCTAGCTGGCCATATTGTGTCCAAAATGTCACCCAGATCAAGATGGGTTCTCTTTGAGTCTGATTCCTCTGAAGGTTTCTTCCTCATATCGTCTCTGAGAGTTTCTCCTCATCACCCTCGCCTCTGGTTTGTACATTTTTATTCAGAATTTTTATATTTCCGTGTAAAGCTGCTTTGACACTATGTCCATTGTTAAAAGCATCAGACAAATAAAACTGAATTGAATTTAATATGTCTCTAGATATCATGGTCTAGAGGTATCTTTATAAACATATATAGGCATATTTTAGACATGTAGGTATATAGAGATATAGGTATATCTTAGACATTCATTCATTCATTTTCTACCGCTTATCCGAACTTCTCGGGTCACGGGGATCTCAGGTGTCATCGGGCATCGACGGAGTGCCAACCCATCACAGGGCACACACACACTCTAATTCACTCACGCAATCACACACAACGGACAATTTTCCAGAGATGCCAATCAACCTACCATGCATGTCTTTGGACCGGGGGAGGAAACCGGAGTACCCGGAGGAAACCCCCGAGGCACGGGGAGAACATGTAAACTCCACACACACAAGGCGGAGGCGGGAATCGAACCCCCAACCCTGGAGGTGTGAGGCAAACGTGCTAACCACTAAGCCACCGTGCCCCTTATCTTAGACATATTTTAGATAAAACTCCCTAACTTTCTAGTTTATCATTTTCTTGTCCAAGTCATGTTTTTGTATTTGTATTTCTTTGCTTGTTTGGTTGGTGATTATTGATTTGCTCATGTGTTGTGTTGGAACTCAATGCTTATGAGCCACCGTGTCATTTCCAATCCCATACAGTACATAGCTACCAAATGGGGCCGCATATGTTTTACCCTAGAAACATTAATTCTGCCTGTGTGTGTTGAGCTGTTGCTCATGGAAAGTTTCAGAGTAGCAGAAAACCGTTGGAGGGCATTCTGACTGCCCTCTTCCATATACATGAGCTTATAGACACCCACGACTGTTTCTGTCTGCATTGTCGTTAGTTTGTGTAGACACTATAGATCGTATAGTCTGAGTAAAGAAAACACTTAGTTGTGTAACCTTTTCCCCTGAAAACCGAATAACCTTCAGAACCTGCAGAAGACACCACATGTGTGCAGAGATACAGGAGGAGATGTGTGTGTGTTTACAGTATGTGTGCATAGTGACAAGATGTGCAATAATGAGTAGCATCACCTGTTTTTTGGCCACAGGATTCAAATAGCTGTTCTGTTTCACAGGACACACACGAATACACACACATACTACTGTACATACACACAGGTTGTGATTAAAAAAGATTAAAAAAATAATAAAATAAAGAAAAGGATATAATAAAAAAAGTAAATGCCCTTGAGACATCTACACTCTTTTTCTCTCACACAATAACAAACAGGATAACGATGGACACACACACACACACACACACACACACACACACACACACACACACACACACACACACACACACACACACTGCCAACTGCATATTTAAACAGGCAGAAATAGGAATGAGATGAAGATCTATCCGTGACCATTATCTATGACTTCTGAATTCATATGCACAAGCAAGTGTGTGTGTGTGTGTGTGTGTGTGTGTGTGTGTGTGTGTGTGTGTGTGTGTGTGTGTGTGTGTATGTGTGTGTGTGTGATGTGTGTGTGTGTGTGTGTGTGTGTGTGTGTGTGTGTGTTCTCCAGAAGTCGTATTATCAGTTTTGAGCAGCTTTAAGCTTTAAATAATCATAAATTTGACATTTCTGGGCAGGCACAATTTGCTTAAAGACAGCTAATTCTACTCAGTGGTCTATATACAAAACAATAACAAATGTGACTGTCACAATTTTTTTTGTCTTCAATACATTGTTTCTGTTCACTGTTACCGAGTAAACTCTAAGAAACACTGCATTTAACATTGGAAGACTGTAATCCTATTATAAATCACTATGAGCTAATTTTATACAATACAATGTCAACACCAAGTCTGAATTCATCAGTTTCCTGTCAAATGTCTACACATCAGGTGCCAAATGCTTTACTTAGTAGCAGCAATGTCTGACACAGTGAAGACAGATAAGCATCCTCCTCCTCCTCCTCCTCCTCCTCCTCCTCCTCCTCCTCCTCAATTGATCAGTTATGTATCGTAGTTTCTAGGAACTTCAGACAAAAAAGTGTGATAAAACCTTTGGAGATATCAACAAGTCCTAGGTAAAGCTCAAACCTGCATAAACATGCACAGATCAGCTATTAGCTAGCTTAGAGAGCTAAACCAACTAAACACATCATTTCATTAATTCAGCTTTATAACGATTGTTTGTAATGTCAGATACAGTAGATTAATAATTCTCAGCGTATGTAAGCATCATATTTGCTAGATAGCTTACTTTGAAATGTGTATGAGTTAAGATCAGCTAGCTAGATACCAAATCCCCAACAGCATTTTGCTAATTTACCATTCTGCTCATTTAGGCTAATGTTGTGTTTCTTATATATAGCAGTATATACTACTGCTAACTGTGGTGTTGCTCACTTCACTGGCTAATTAACAGAACAGAAATTATAATATTTTTAGATTCATTGTGTCAATTGTAGCTAACTAAGTAAGCAATGCTAACAAGAACACCACCATGAGAAAGATCGCTATTTGTTTAGTTGGCTAGGTAATTTATCCAACTGTTTTTGGGGTTTATTAGCTTGCTAGAATGTTTAGATCGGTAGCCAGATCATGTTAATTTATATAAGTTATCATATACATAGTTAGCTAAAACATTTTTGGATTAAAAAAATACTCAAAAGTATTTTAATGACTTATTCACTTGCTTTACTATAGCTATGATTAGTATATTTACTAAAGTGAATTATTAGAAATTAATGAAATGATTTTATTGATACGTTTATTTAATTCATCAGTAAATTCATTTTATTACATGCATTGGAACCTGTAGTGTTTACCCTGCTGGGCTCTGTTTTGTAGTATTTTTTGTTGTTGTTTGTTTCATTAAAGTTTCATGGTGCTGTGTAATATTTAAAAAAAAATGGGGAAGGAGTTTGTAATGACTAGGCTTGGGATAATAGCATTTATAGCTTTTGGAAAGGAAATTTTTGTGTATGTATGTGTGCAATACAAATCTCTTTATTAAAGTTCTTATTGTTGCAGCTTGGAAATAATTTTCTAATCTTCTGCTTTTTTTTGGGTGGTATGATATTATACTGAGTTTTATATCAGTAGAAAAACAGACCAAATTTACAGACTATTCGTGCTTCTTTGCTTTCTGTTGGAGCGTCACAGTCGGGGCGGTTGCACTCCTCCATAAATCACACCGCTATTGCATACTAATGATGCCACATGTCCCATGAAACATTAGAGTCTACACCATCTGTTTTCCTGGAATATAAAGCTCTGTTTTGTGACTATTCATTGGCTTTCTAAACAGGACTGACATAGTGCATGCATAGCCCTAATTGTTTTTGGGGTTTTTTCAATTTCCCTTTAAAATCTGTATCGTAGGCCAAACATACATATATGCTTTTTTTTTTTTTTTTTTTTTTTTTGGGAAAAAATTCTTCATAAAATTACTCTTCATATCTTTTCTAAGCGTGTTTGCACATTCCAAGGGGCCCTGTGGGGCAGCAAAGTCTCTGAATGCTCTGTGATTGCCATTCTTTTGTCAAATCTCGCTTTCAATCTAGCGCTATTGTCCGAACTCGTGTTTGGATAGCTGGTGGGGGAAGGATGATCAGGAAGGAGAAGGATGGTACTACCAAGCCTTCTAACATACAGATTAACATTGTTCATAGAAGCCTTTATTTTTGCCACATATTCATTATAGCACAGTGAAATTCTTTCTTCACATATCCCAACTTTGGAGGTTGGGGTCAGAGCACAGGGTCAGCCATTATACAGCGCCCCTGGAGCAGAGACGGTTAAGGGAATTGATCAAGTGCCCAACATTGGCAGCATGGCAGTGCTGGGGCTTCATCCCTAACCCTCCGATCAAAAACCTAGAGCCTTGTGCCCTGCCTGCCCCAGAGTCGCCCTTTGAGC
This sequence comes from Tachysurus fulvidraco, assembly GCF_022655615.1. NCBI lineage: Eukaryota > Metazoa > Chordata > Actinopteri > Siluriformes > Bagridae > Tachysurus > Tachysurus fulvidraco. Next base: position 5,228,773 of record NC_062539.1, on the reverse strand, counting down.
CAGATAGAAAATACCTTCCTGCTTGGCCACAGGAAAAACCTCAGTGATGACAGTGATGGTTGCGTACGAATAGTTTGCTAATTTGTTACATTTGGAATTTCTATAGAGTATCGAGATGTTAATGTTCTGCCAATTTTTAAAGATCTCACTTTACCTTATAACACCAATTGTATCATATTTGCTACACACCTTTCTGAGACGTCTGAACCACCCACATAATATGTGGAAAACGTATCGTCCATCTTTACCTGAACAAAGACAGAAACTGTTTTCTTTGCCTGAAGGCGAAATAAAAATGCTGTAAAAATGTTCTTGGTTGGAAAAATAAATCAAACCAAAATGAATGTTTGAAATCTTCCAAATACAATCAACTGCCTTTGTTTGTGAACGAATTCATATACGTAATTGCTTATCCAAATCTTTGGCACCTGAAAATGCTTCAAGTTAAAATGAACAGAATCTTCTTTCAGTTGTCAGGCCATATAGGGTTAACACATCTTTAAATTTGGTTCAGGTTTCTAGTCCCATGGAAGACAGGAGATGTGTGTGTGAAGTCAATCAGTTTTGATGCATGCTGTGTCACCAGCAGAGCACTACATATGGTGTTTAATTAAACCAGTCAGCCTGAAAGAAAAATCAAATGACTCAGGTGTGCTAACACACACACCTACAAGCAATGGAGACAGAGAATCGGTAGGGTGGCCAGACCAGTGCAGTTCAGTCGAAGGACAGCCAGGCTGAATGATGCCCACATCTATGCTAATTTATGAGGTAAAAGTTTTGTAACCCAATCATCTGATTGGTATAAATCACACCACTCATTAAGAGAAGAGTCGCTCCCATCAGTAAGCATGGTGTTTTTCGGTTAGCAAAAGCAATTGTTAAAGTATCATTTGCTTTTCATGCCGTTTCTGTGTGTTTTTTTGCCCTCACCTGCATCTCACCTGCGTCGGTTTGTTACGGCTTAAAAACAACGACTATTAAAGGGTTTCTTTTATTTAATGGTTCAGCTTTCATTTCCTGTTTTGACTCTACCAACACTTAAGGCTGTTAAATTAGCTCACATTTTTCTTTAAATTGTTTCACATTTTTCTCTTTTCATCTTCTTGGGAGCAGGTACTGCATGACGATTGACATGAATCCTTGGCTTACAGCCTTTCTGGTGGTGAGCCATTTTCAGTCCCTTACTTTGTGCATTTTGGTGTGGAGTGTTGGTGTGTCATTGGTCAGAAAACACTTCTGAATTAATTCTGCTTCTACCATCACAAATTCCATCATCCATAAAGGTTAGTGACTCCGTTCCCAAAGCAGCCACGCAAGCCCAAAACATGACACTACCACCACCATGCTTCACTGATGAACTTCATAAGAAGATCCTTTCTTTCTATAAACTTTGGCCTTTTTATCAGAACTTTTGTGATTTATCTCTGTATTCAGTTGTTCAGTTCAATATTATTTGGATCATTAACACTGAATATTTTCACAAATCAGCTTTACAGCAATATATAATAGACTCCCTTGGATGACACTGGATGACGTGATAAATTATTTCCATTGTAAATTATTTACATCGTATAACATATAGCAATTAGTCAAAAATGGCAACTGTATATACTGTATACAGTGTCACCCATATGAGGATGGGTTCCCCTTGAGCCTGGTTCCTCTCAAGGTTTCTTCCTTACTAAGGGAGTTTTTCCTTGCCACTGCTGCCTGAGTCACCTCAGACTTGCTCATTGGGGATATATACTTACACATTGTGAACTAAATCTATCTAATATTAATCTTGAATTTTTGTATTCTATTAATCTTTATATTATTCTTATAATAACCCTTTGTTCTATGTTTATGTTCTGTAAAGCTGCATGGAGACAATGTCAATTGTAAAAAGCGCTATACAAATAAACTTGAATTGAATTGAATTATAAGCCGGAACTTATGAGCTATCAAGCAACTTATCAAAATGAGCATCTTATCAAATGAGTTCGATTTCTTACTGCTTATGTAACTTCTTGTATGGCATCTATATTTCTGCTTGTACAGTCTTCTATTAAACAACTAACAGGACAAACCTGGACAACAAGAAACATCTGTCAGTCAGATAATCCAATATTTTTGACAGACTTGAGTTAAAATACAAACACACGCAAGACACTCAGATGCCAAGACGTAACAATGGAACAGATTATATTGCAAAGTGTTTCTAAACTACTACATGAAGGTTATGAAATACATTCCAGACATAAATGTAAACCAGCAGTCTTTCACAGTTGGTGGTACATATAGTCCCTTGTAATTGTATTCGCACCTGGAGACTGACAGGCGTAGGAATAATACAGAGAGTCCAGTTCAAAACATTTCTCTACAATAACCTATGTAGATGATGCAGTTGTGAGCATATTGTAACAGACGTCATGACATCATGCGTTGGAGAGCAGCTGAGAGACAAGATGTTGTTAAAGAGAGTAAATGGAGACCAGGGAGATGAAAGGATCAAACAAGCATTAATTGGCCTCTTAACCAGCGCAAGGCTGCCAGCTTTTCAACACACTGACAGGCTCAACCAAGGTTTTTAATCAAAGGTGTGTGGGGAGGGGTGATGTAGCCCTCGCCATTCTGTTCCCACTACCTCCGTGATGGAGTAGTGGAGTTTCCCACCGAAGCTAGCGATGAGCTCATACTTTACTCTTGCTGATGGAAAGGTGATGCAACACGACAGAAACCTCAGTTATGATGAGCATCACACACATACCTGGGAAAGTATAAACACACGCACACAAGTATTGCAGCATATTTGCAGTGTTTTTCACAAAATGGAAATGTATGAAAAAGGATTTGAGGGCAAACGTGCAATATCCAGGCCTATTTGGGTAACAGCTTCTACATACATACACAATATAAAAAAAAGAAATTGACAGAAGAAATAGATGGTGACAGAAATACATCAATATATAGTGATCTTTTAGTATATAATACAAACAATCTAAATATAAATAAACAATACAGCAGAAAAGCTTATTTTAAGCTTTTAAGCTTTATCACAGAGTGCATGTAAAACTTTTAAGTAGTCCATGTTACCATAACAACCACAGAAATACACTGAAACTGAGAAGCATCAGACAGCATATTTGTTGTTCTTTAATAAATGATAAAAAATTGCTGCTATACAAGAGGAATAAAATTAAAATCAAAAGATTAAAAAGATGTACTTCTAGGTGGTAAAAGGAACTCAATAGGCCAACGTCTACCCACTGAGCCCCCACTTCTCTGTTTGTATATCTACTTTTATAGTTTTATTTTATTCTAATCAGAGAGACTCCGAGCAACTTTAGCTGCTGCCTTGGTAATATTCAGCTTGTCTGAGTCTGATAATGAAAAATATTATAAACAATAAAGAATATAGTTTTATTACATTGTCATGCTAATACCATATTCACAAAGATAAGGTGCTAGTTTAGAGTTAGTTGTGTTAGTGCTAGTCAAAAAGCTATGTTAACTTCCAGCAGAATTGCAGTAGGGTCAGTTTAAAAATAGAGAAGGATGTGAGATAAGTACTTAAATAGAAATATCACCTTAAGTGTCTTCTTTTATAAGTGATTTCTCCAAGTTAAATCTGGGTTATTACACCGCTGTCCTGCACTCATGCTAACTTCTCTGCTTGAACACAGCACCCGTCGTTGACTTATGCTCCACTTATTAAGCATTTGTCTCCTCGGCATCTCTTTCTCCATCCCACATTTCTCCCACTATGGATTCCGTTTGTGTATCAGTGGTAGTCCCAGATGATGATGAGTGTAACAACTGTACAAAGATAGGTCATGCATTAAAGGGCCCAGCTGCCATTGAGGGGAGCTTCACACACACTGTGACTCAACTGAAACGTACTCTCACAAGAGCGGCTCATGATGTGAATACTAAACTCCCCTGTACCTCAGAGACTAATTGAAGGTTTTGTTGTGCAGGGTGTAAAGTGCGTGCGTTTGTGTGTGCGTGTGTGTGCATTAGGGGCCCTTACACATACAGCACACACACACACACACACAAACACACTCGCTAAACAGATACACTCAGAGTAGATTCTTAATTTAGATAATTCTGTCTGTATCTTAATAGAAATCCAAAGCATTTTATTATCTATGACAAAGTGCATTTACATACAGTTGCATTGAGTTACAGAAGCATACACAGCTGCTCCTTGGTGGTAAAACATAACCTTTGCGGTTAAATTTTTTTTATTGTTTTTTTTAAAAATCAACCTTTTTGTATAAACCAAAAGATAAGAAAATAACGCACAAGCCTAGCGGAAGTAAGATTCAAAAAACACAAAAAAACCCCAAAGGAAATAATGCTTACTCCCTTACTGTATACAACTTGGATTCACACACCGATAAACTTGAAATGGGACTTCAAAACAGTCTCGCACTTTTCTTTCAGCCGTTTGAGATCTTTTCTTCTTTTGTAGTTTCTCACAGCCAAGCCATTTTCTCACAGGCTTCTCTCCCCTGAGCTATTACTCATGCAGGCCCACACCTCATGCAGATGAAGCCCAAATTAAAATCTAATTAACATTTGCCATTTGTTTAAGCCCCAGCCAGGATTGCATGCTGGAGAGCCCTGGTTCAAACCCATTCTCATTCGTCTCCTAAACGTTTCCTCTGTTGCTGACAAACCAACCGAGCAAAATCAAATGAATCTGAAACTTGTCGCATAAATCAGACATTTGTCATTGTTGTTGTTTTTAATCTGCTAAGTGAAAAGACACAATGCATACATGCCCAAACATGCTGTTTCTTTGTGCATAAATGCCTTCTTTTCTCATTCCCGATGTTCTTTTTATAGATTTCAGAAAGAATTTACTATGTGTGCTAGCTGGTCTTGCATGTACGATAAATTAACAATGTTTCAAGGACTTTGCTCGTTTTAGCTTCATAAATTAGATCAACATTATGTTGATCGTAAGCCAATGAACGAATGCTTTGAGAACTATGACACTGACAACCCCCAAATTCCCATTAATGGACATGAGAACTCACTTTTTTTCACTGCAGATAGTCCTTATTGGCCCAGTTGGCCCATTGTTTTCACTTTAATGACAAGAACTGGAATGAAACAACTGAAGACTTAATGACTAAAACATGGCATGGACACTCAGACCTGGTGCTAATGAGATTTACAACAGCAAGATATACAGCTTATTAGGTCAGAAAGACCATTTAATGTGATCTCTGAGTTAGCAAACAACCTCCTTCAGGGATATCAGCTCTGCCGAAACTTGAGAAGACAGACAAACTATAAGCAGGCAATTTAATTAATGTTAGACAGCATTTTTGAGCTTGAAGCAGACATATCATCTAGAGCATTGTGCACTGTTTTATCTAAAATCATTAATTACATTCTGAAACCTCTTTGCTTTCATTAATTTTAAACAATTCGTTTAAGGTATATTCTCTGACATTTGCATTTGAACTCATTTTCCACTTCTCTCCGTCTCTCTCAGGTCATTTGTGGGTGACTTGCTGCCTCCTCCAGCTCAGGGTTTTACTTACTGTTGTTTCTGTGATTGGAGATGGAGAGAGATTTTGACATTTTGAAAAGGTGGCAAGTCACACAGTGTCAGGAGAATCGCCGTGCGATGGGGCAGAAACAAACAAAAATGACAGGAAAAGGCTTTTATTACAATATACATAATATACAATACCTTGCATACTGTAAGTATTCACGCACCATAACTTTTCCTTTACGCATGTTATTGTGTTCCTACCTGGAAATAAAACTGACTTCATTGGGACTATAAGTCATGAATATGTACAAAATAGCATACAATATTGGATTCAGTGGAAGAAATATTCTCAATGAGTTAAATTAGTTTAACTGGTTAATCAAAAGTGAAAACACAAAGAATTAACTGGAGTTGACCTGTGTGCATTTAATCAGTCATATAATCTCAGTATAAACATACCTGTTCCTGGAAGGATGCAGAGGTTTCCATACTTAAACAAATCTTATGATGTCAGAAACAGGTGTCTCAACGGGAACAAATAGCAAAGACAGAGGTTTAATAAAAAATAACAAGACCGACACATTCAGGAAACACCAGGGAAAAACTAGACAACGAGATACAAAACAATATACAGAAACTAGGAAAATAAAACAGAGAACAAAAACACGTTAACACGAGACACCCAACTACATCCAGGACTCCACAAGGACAAAACACATGCAACACAACAGGTATAAATGTGGAAATTGATTTTTGAGAGATGGGAACAGGTGTGTGCAGGGGCAGGAATGGACTAAGGATTCAATGGGGCAAACACATGTTAGAGCACAGTACACATAGACACTGAATATAAACAAACCAGGGGACGTTCCGGCAGGGAATTGTCAAAGAATTTCATGAATATCAAATACATCTGGAACAAATTCTTGGAAAAGTATAATTTCTTATCTTATGTCCATTTTATGTATCTGGGTATGGAGAGCATTAATCAGAGAATCCAACAAGAGGCCAAAGTTGCATTCATCACGATGCTGCCAACACCATGCTTTACTATAGTGGGTGGTGTTTCTCAGGATGATGAGAGGGGCGATGGTCTGTTTTGTGGTTTAATAAATATTAAAGAAGGCTGCATTGGAATCATCAGTGATTAAATAACAATACAGTATAATCATAATACACACATATATATATATATATATATATATATATATATATATATATATATATATATATATATAGTTATAGTGTAGCAAATAATTGTTCTTCAGTTGTTGTTTTCATAAGCTAATTAATTTGCCTTTGAAAAAAACAGCTGTATTTGGCAAACTCTGACAATCCAAACTGCATTTTTAATGCAGTAAACATCCAAAGAAGTATTGATTGTTCTATAGAAACTCTTCTGGCTTAATCATACCTCCCAGCAAAATCGTTCGAGCCAAAAGCCGATGCCGACTTTTAGTTCTATGTTGGTGAAATATGTAGCGCTCGGAGCAGGTACCTCAGATAACAAATACAGTCCTCTGGCTGTGTGTGTGAGAGAGATGAAATTATATGTGAGCTACAGCACCAATAAAAATCCATAATGTGAACTTTTGGGTCACTGGAGCACCATTTCAGAGGGCTATCTGATGGAGAAAAACTAACCACAAGAGAAAATCACATAAATTATAAACAAGTGAGAAGCATATGGTTGGATATGCTTCAGTTTCACACTGTTAGGTTAAAATTTTTTGTCTTATCTTAAAACAGGATGTTAAAGACAGGTGATTATCTGACTGGTCTAAAATCATAGCTGTTGCTACAACTAGACAGAACTCAAATTAAGTTTTTTTCTAGTCGGAAAATTGTACTCATTTTTCTAAGACCATTGTATAAACACGATCCTGATATAAATATCTGTTGCTCTCTCTTTACACTTTGTATGATTTAACATGTACCTCTCTCTTTTTCTCTCAGGTTCTTCGGGGCCATATCCAGATGCATTGTACATATTAATAAACAGCTGTTGGGAGTCCAGAAAAAAGACTAATAACATCCATTAACAGATTAATTAGCACACAGCCCACTTAGCTGAGGGATGGGAGTGTGAATTGTACCTCTAGTGGTTTACTGATGTACTATAGATCCTTCTCACCTAGCAGATCATGGACACTCTACTGGATTGGAAGATTTTCTGGATTCACAAAGGCTTAATATATTCTAACATTATTATATATTATATTATCTCTTACACAGAGTGTATACTGTGCTATACAGTATATTAAAGTGAAATTTATTGGACCTTATTTTACTGCCAGTTAAGTCCATGCTGTTAATGGAAGATGAATTGGATATTAAAACATATTGAGCTGTCAGTGAAGCAGCTGTGGCTGGAACAGACAGACTACCTTCTGGCTTAGGGCCATATTTCGAGATCGAGTTAATGTTAAAATTGTGCATATCATATCATTATCAGACCTGAGAATTAACTGCAGACTTAAGCAGCACTCATACATTAATGAAATACTTCTCTGAGGCTTATTAGGATTAAGAAATGCTTTGAGTCCCTATTTTGGTGCAAGTGAAAACATTTCAGAAACACATGCTGGATGAATTGAACTTTCGGGCAGAAGGAAAAAAACACTGAAAAACAAAAAATAATAATTTATGATATGAGGATTAAAATTGTCTCATGGACTTCAGGCCAAAAGTCCATGAGACAAACCAAAACAAATAAATATGATGACGGCCAACTGTGGGTGAATCCTATGTTGAATTTCTGTGATTACAAATTGTTGCTGTAATCACTGTTATATGTCAGCTTTAAAAGATTCATTTGATATATATATATATATATATATATATATATATATTATCTCTTTCTCTCTTGCATGTATTCTGCAAATCATTGCAGTTGAAGGCAACAAATGTAATCAGTTTGCATTTGCTATCACTGGAGCTTTCATAGGAATGGTCTACATTTTTCTGCCAAGAAAATACCAAACAATAAATAATCTGGCAAGCTCAAATGCATGAACTGTGGGCAGGTCACATCAATAATCCACAAAATCCGCAAAGGAATTCAACATTCAGCAAATACAGAGAACTGTCCCTGGATAAATATTGATTGCCCTTAGGATATCTATCTATCTATCTATCTATCTATCTATCTATCTATCTATCTATCTATCTATCTATCTATCTATCTATCTATCTATCTATCTATCTATCTATCTATCTATCTATCTATCTATCTCCAAAATTCCATCTCTCTCTCTCTCTCTCTCTCTCTCTCTCTCTCTCTCTCTCTCTCTCTCTCTCTCTCTCTCTCTCTCTCTCTCTCTCTCTCTGTGTATGCATTGGGCAGCAGTGGGAGGATTATGTTTTAAGTCTTCTAGCAGTCAGCAGTTCTCAACTTGTACTGTGGTTTTCCAGCAATAACTCCAGAAACTTTATGATAAGCCTCAAAAAACAGGACCAAGACTGTATTCCTCTGTGAAAAAAACTCACATCAAATGAACATTTCCTATTAAACTAGTCAAGGAAACAGAGAATGTATTTCAGCTCATATCTTCTTAGCAGGACACACACCACAGGCAAGCTCCATGTGAGATTATTGTTTGGAGTTCCACACTGTGTTGGAGTGCAGGCTGAGACAGGGATCGCAGTGGGACAAAGCCATGGGACATCACCGCATTTCATCTTGAGTGGTTTTTATGGCATGTAATGTTGTTACCAAAGAACGGCCCCAGTGTATTTGATCTGGAGTTATTAAATAAACGCTAATACCACTCCAGACAGAGTGGAATATCTACTAAATTGGATGACACAAATCCAGTGTTGTTTTTGGATAGAGATGTATTGTGTGTCTTCCCCTGTTTATGCAGTGAGATGTGTCATATACATATACATAGTCATTACTAATTGGCCTGTTCTAAGTTGGCTGATAGACATTACCACGTGAAATCTTACAGCAGCATCGCAAAATTAGGACAGCACATAGAGCGTAACACGCAAACACACAATCTGAACCAGCAATTTTCTTCTGACGCTAATTAACCAAAGTGGCTGCTGGTAAAAATGCTCCAGTGTTGCACTATTACAGCTCACAAGTATGTAGTAGTTAGCACAAAATAATCAGACATGTAAAGCAGAGTCAATGCAGTAACTTCTTCAGGCAACCAGGATTTGATCCTCCTGCTTGGAGATATGTAGAGTATTTCAAAATGATTAAGCCGGAACCATCTGGAGTGTGGAAAGCTTTCTGCAAAACATGAAACACATTCGGTTTAAATAACCCTCCACACTGGTGCTCAGAGTGCTGCGAGCACACACCAGCCTTTAGTAATGCCTCTCCCATCATAAGCCTCATTTCCAGTAAATTCAGAGGCCATTACCCCCATTACGCTTCTCATGACTGATGGATATTCGGGCCCCTGAGACCCAGTTCTCAAGACCAGATTGAAATATGTAACAACGTGTGCCAAATTCTTCCTGACAGTCTACATAAAAGCATCTGAACGCTCTCTAAATCCTCTTAGAGAAGCACAAAGCTGATAAATATATATATATATATATATATATATATATATATATATATATATATATATACATATATATATATGTCCTATCTATCAGTCTCTCTTTCTGTCTGTATGTCTTTCTGACAGTCTGTCTGTTTGTCGATCTGTCTCTTGTTCTTCTTCTTCTTCTGTCTGTCTAGACTTTTAGATACTAATGTTTTTCCTCTGCTAGACCATATTCTGTGTAGAACCCTACAAATGGTTCATGATCAGAAAAGGTATCAAGTAGAATTCATTTAGGAGGCTGAATAACAGAAAAGTTACATATACTATTATTTTCCCACGACAGCATGCATTCCCAAACATCCAAAACTTTGACAGCAATTACAAATTTATCCCCATTTTTTTCACCGTTTTTTTTTTTTTTTTTGCCAATTCCCCAACAGCCAGCTCTGCCCTATCAGACTCCAACTACTGCCTGAGGTGGGTGAACACTGACAACTTCTTCCTTTGAGACACATAAATCCAACCAACCACATCGTTTCAATCTGCTGCTGATGTTGTGTCATGTGGAAAAACTCTCATACAAGTGAATTAATTGTTGTTATAGAACAATAATGTATTAATCAAGCACATAACATTAAACCTGTGATTTGTGTTGAGGTTAGCTCTACATTTAACCCTTAACTTCAGATAATTAATGGAAAATCAGTACAGGCTTGTATTTTACAATCCAGTGGGGAAAAAAGCAGTACCATCATAGAAATTATGAATGATAGAGAATGATGGATCAAAATAAACGGCTGGGCATTGCAGCAAAATGCAATGGTAGAAAAAGTGCAGACCTTTCCATAGTTCATTCATCTTTCAGTTTTTAAAGCAAAAGCACCAGAATACAAGATGTTAAAGGTGATTTCTTTTCATCCTTCTCATAATGTATTTCTTTAGAAAGTTGTTTCTTGTGCTCAGGGTCAAGGTGGACATGAAGCATCTGGAATACATGCTGCATGAGATAGGAGTTCAGTGCTGGGCACCATTAACAAGAGTACATTCACACGTTCTCTGAGCTCACAAGAGGGCAGATAGCACCTTTTGAGTGTGTTACTGAAAAAGTGTGTTTGAAATAATGGTTGGCTGTTTTCATGTGAAAGCCTTCATGGACCATGTGAAGAGTCATATTACATTAGAGACCTTTGTGGTGGGTGGGAACTGGCCAAGACTAAATTAGACAGACAATCGAGAAAATGGAAAAAAATCAAGTGATTGAAAATAGTCTATCATATGGCAAAATTATCTGCCAATAGATGCATGAAATGAATCAAATTATCTAGAAACCAGCTACATAATCTTATATTTTATTTATAATAATCTAATAATAAGAAATGTTACATATATTTGCCCATATTCATGATGTTTCCCCTTGCTAAGATATAATTTTCTGCAGTGTATCTACTGAAGATTCTTTTCATATCAGACACTTACAGACGGCATCAGAATGACTGATGAATAAAATTGAATAAATTGCATCTATTTAACTATTTAGTTGTCTGAAGAAAAGCTTTAAAGCTTTAATCCTGGACTGGATGATGATGATGCGTGTATTCACAACCTGTTTATGTCAGCTGTGTTGCTGTGAATTTCAATGAGTCTGTGATGGTTGTTGACTGGATAGGGATCCTTGGAAATCTGTGAATGTATGGTTCCCAAAGTTCTATCATTAGTCCCTTAGTTCTCGAGGTCATTGTTCTTGCATCATGTTACATCATCAGCATATTTGAAAAAATGTGTCTAAGCCTTTTTGATGGGTGAGTCCTTGAATTTCCATCTGTCCACTATCTGTTTCTCCTTGGAGCATGAAACACACAAGTTAGTGAGCTATGTAAGAATAAACAGGATTAATCTTGGAGCTCGGATGCAATGCAAAAACAGACATTTGTAATTTTTGGAAATTTCCTTTTAGTCAAATAAGTGAAATATATATATTTTCACTTTAATGCCCACACTATCATGGCATATCAATGCATATATATATATATATATATATATATATATATATATATATATATATATATATATATATATATACACACAATTTAACCAGTTGTAATGACTTGCAAAAGACCAATGTGTTATCACAGAAACTAGCGTTATAATCAGTCATTAGGGATTATTACATCTCCTTGGAGGAGTGGCCTCTGGTGTGTGGGCGTGGTTTATATGAACGGGGGAGGGGTTTTGTGCCTCCTGTCAGCAGCACCTCTTTGTTTGAGATCTGCGCCTCTAACGGTGCACGAGCCCCGGAAATCTGCGCTCTTTCTCTCTCCTCTGCGCCGGTAATAGGGACGACAGCAGACCGTGTTCAGACTGTCGAAAAACGTGTAAGTGTGTAGACACGCACGCGGGTGTGCGTTTGTGTTCAGGTAATTTCTTTGAGGTGAGTTATTTGTATCGCGGTGAAGAGAAGCGTCCAGGCGCCGCACAGCCTGAGGCACCGGCGCGCTCCTGCGCTTTAACGGCTTACCGGCGCTTAACGGCGGCGCTTCACCAACGTTCCGACCGACTGCCCGCTGGAAACTGCGATATTTCTGCAAGAGGCAAGAAACTTCCTTCCTTTAGAACAGAATTGCTGACTGAATCCATGAAAACATACAATGTCCAACTGCACGCATATGCATGCTGTAACTTATTATTCTCCATGACTTTATCACTTTAACATAAAATATTTAACATAATGAACTGAACTGGATAGAATGAAAAATCCTTATCCGTAATCTGTGAGGTCTACAAATGAAGACGAAATTCAGATTTAACAAGCTGAACAGAGGCGATGTTGAGAATTATGTATTGCTTATTATTAGCTGCATCTTCTTATCTTCTTTCTTTTCTTTGCATGTGTGCGTGCTGGACAGTTCACTTGGACAGCATGTGGGTAATGGTAATGATTGGATTCTGCCTGGTTAACAGCAGGAAACTCCATCTGAGGTCTTCCAAAGTCTCTAACACTCTGTTGGTCTCGAAGTGTTTGTGTGTGTGTGTGGTTAGACCGACCTCAAGCTGTTTCTGTTTGCCGTAATGAATTGCATGTCACATGTTTGGGCTTCGTCAGTTTTCCTGGAAAGATGCAATTACTGGCTGAGGAGTTGCACTTTCATTCAGACCACAAAGGTTTTCTGACTAAATCTTGTCAGTCTTCGTTTTATTGCACTGCTTGTATGTGTGTGTTTGTGTCTGTGTGTGTGTTAATATAGTGCAATATTGCACCGGCTACAGTAAACACCTTTTTACGGGAGTATCGATCCACTCATGCATGCCCCCACCCCTCCACCCTGCCTCACTCCAGCAGACAGAAGGAAGATGTCTGTGCTGGCAAATCTCAGTAAGTGCCCTCGACAGGCAGCTGTGTCGAGAGCAGGCGTTAGGCTCGACTCTCTCCTCCAGTGGCAGCTGCTGTGAAGTTGAGAGAGATCGAAAAACTCCCCGGCAGCTGCAGTATGCATTATTTATGCCGACACCTCTTCACCGGCTTACCAAGCATGAGATGCTTCAACGGTTCTACAGCGATGACAAAATGATGATACCAGTTTTATGACATAATATGTAAGAGAAAAATAGGAATGTGATTATTTACAGCATAAAAAATGCAAATGTGCAAAATATTTAAAAAAAATTCAAAAGAGTGGCCTGGCAATATAAACCCAGGGCATTATGCAGGGCATAATTTCGACTCAATTTCAGTTGAGTCGAGTTTGTTGGTCTGCAGAAGTAACATTTAGAGACCTAAAGGGAGTCATGGGGTACCAATAGTTTTGTCAAACATTTTGTCAGAGTAGAGAGAACAGTGAGGTTCATAGCCCTTAGAATGACAATATATTCCTGCTGTGTAAATGTCAAATTGTATTCTATAGTGCACTATGTAGTTCTATAAAGCCTTTGTAAAGCCTAGTGAAGGGTTACGAGTAAAATACTTCTACATGATGATGACTTAAGAAATGTATAACCATGCTGAAAAACTAGTCACATAAAACAAACCAGAAACAATAAAATATTTGATAACATTGTAAGGTTGCCTCCTTATAATTGGCTTTGCTTAATAAATGCCAGTTAGTACCTTGTGTAATTTATGTGATATGAATGCAAAGTGTAGTGTTATTGCTGTTGTTTGTTCTGTGGCAGAACTAATGACTAATTGCTATTCAAACTCTTTTTGTACTAAACATATTCAATCAAGCACTTAGGTATTTAAAAAGAAAAGCTTTCTGCTTCTTCTGTCGTGAAGCACACACACGGGACTGAGTGTTTTCTTTGTAATATCGATTCATATTGATTCACAAAGAAGTGAATCAATGACCAATGACCAAAGATTTGCTCATTGTGTTATAAGCTTGGGTCAGTACTGAAGGGTAAATGGATGAGTGTTATAGTCAGTGATTACTTACAGGTAGTGTTAGCATTGTGTGTTGGATCTTGTTTTTCAGTTCACTAGGAATAACACTAGGGAATGATATGATGACATGATGAATAGAGGTCAGGTCATTGCTAAGCTGATACATTTTGTTGAGCGGTCAAATATGATTAGAATTGTTTGATTAGTTCTGGAGATATTTCTCTAATTAACATTGATTTAAGAAAAAGTCTACAGGACTTCTTGAGGCAAGAGGTAACTATGGTTATTTGCATGAAAATAGGATAGTGTGTGTTTATACATGAAGAACCAAGAAAATGATCTGAATTCAGTTATATGAATTGAATTGATATATTGATAGTAAACTGTATGTCTTTATTGATGTAGTGATTTTGTGGCATAAGATTACAAACCTGATGGAAATGCAAAATGGAAGGCAGCTTTCCAGTGGAGTTTGTTTTAATCAGATGAAAAGCCTCTGCCTGCAACCCGTCTGAAATCGAGTGCCGGGCATGCTGCTTGATAAGGGTCAGAGGTGAAGGTCAGGTTTAGGAGAGCTTGCTGTTGTAATTGAGCTTGCAGCTCTTTGTTCTTCCACAGTGCCTTGTCCAACAGCAAACCTACAGCTGCAAGCTTCTTTGTCCTCTTCAATGGACTCAAGGGTCTACCCAGAATGCATCACCTCACACCGTTGAAGCCTCTCGTCTGCCAGAATATCCACTTAATGCCAATCAGCCTTTTACATATTCATGTACAAAGGAGCGCTCGACCAATTAATGTCCATTTTCAAGAAAGGCAAGAGGCCTTGGTGTGTGGCCGTGATCCAGATTTTCTCTCATAAGTGTGTTCACTGCTTTTCTTTGTGTGAAGGATAATACACTGTAGATGAAACAGTCAGTGGCTGAGGTTTAGGCTTTATTTGTGCCACCTCTATCCCTAAGCAGCATTTTTTTCCATTTAGGATTTTTACAAACGTGATGGAGATGAGATGTTAACCGAATAAACACTCTGAATCGGTTGTGTTTGGTTTTGAGCAGCTGCGTTAGACATGCAGGAGAAATAAGCTTTGTGCTATCGATTGCTCAATACTGCTGACCATCTCGAAACTCCGCTTTCTGCAAGCTGGGACCGACAGATGGATAGATGGACAGACGGACAGGGGAAAAAAGCACAAACAAACGGGATACGAAGCGTAATACATTTAAAAATCAGAGCTTATTTTCCCCATTTTCTACCTTTCAGCGAAGCAATTACATTCAGACATGTTCACACAAACACACACACACACACACACACACACAGGCACCAGAAAGGTGGCCAAGTAGACTGCTCAAGGTTCTTTAGTGGCACGCATGCATATTTAATTGCGTCTAGATGTGTGGAGGTTCACAGGAGGGTCTCTGGCTCCTCGCCAGTCACATGACAGCTCTGTATCAGATCAGAAGCCTGTTCCTTCCCGATTCAGTGAAGGAGAAATGGGAGAAAGAGAAAAATAGAGAGAGATAAGCTCCAGACTGACCTTATGGATGACATTAAAGGTGATGATCCTCTAGAGTCACTGGACTGGAGATAGAAGATGGTGGAAAGGAGAATTTATTGTTTTTAGTAATATATCTAGTTATTGTTATGGAGCACAAACATTTGATGAATTAGATTCCATCTCGAAAATGATTCTTAGATCCACTGAAATTAAGCCATCTTTTCAGTACTCTACAAAATGGGTATCATCCTTCAGCACAGAAAAAGGGATTTAAAAGACAAAGAAAAAAGATACCTTTTCAATACATTTTAAATGATATCTATTTTTTATAAGAATACCATTATGGTCAAGACACATATTATAGAACTAAAAACTGTGGGGTGAGATTAAATTGACTATATATTTTTTTAAGCAATGTAAGTCAGACCAGGTTGAGCCAATAATGGAAACATTTAAATAATGCAGTGTTCAAACCATCCCAGAAGCAGTGTTTAAATTGGTACTGTTGAGGTTTTTGGATTCTCCCTATGGGCAAATACATAAAGCTTCTGTTTAACGTTTACATCAGGGAGGTGTTTAAAAAATAGAATGAACAAACGAAAGATTTTTTTTTTACTTGCTATTACTATAGCATGTCATAGATTTCACACAAAAAGAACAAGAGGAAATAAAAAAGCCGGTCGAGAAAGCCGGCACTTAGCTACTAAAACAACAACCCTCTAATGCTTTTCTTGTTTTTTTTTTTTTTCAACCAACAGTGTAAAAGAAAATGACACTCCATATTTCTAAACCAATCTTAACATACTCTTTTTAAATAGAGTTTTTAAATCAAGTCACAACCAGTTACTGGGGATTCTTAAGGCTAGTAATGGATTTCACCTTCCTTGTCACATCATTGCTGCTATATGATTGCTTGAAATCTGCACAGAGAAGTAGTTGAATCAGGTTTGTCATTTAAAATCTAATATTATAGAGTCTCACCACACTTAATTCCCAGAATATCTCTAAATTTCATCAGGTTTCAGTGAGTTTTGATGTATTTCCTTACTGACCTGTCGCAGGTAGCCCTGCTGTTCTCTCTGCATCTACTGGTGTCAGATTCACGTCTTCAGTACTTTTGTAGTAATCTATTGAAGAAATGGAAATGGAAAGGAAATCTGAAATGATTATATGAAAAATCCTCTGAACTGTATCGCTGAACTTAGATGCAGCCAGAAAGTGTTGCGCTCACTCCATTTACACCTGAAGCAAAACAGCACTATTTTATAGAAATATCCATTTAGAACCTTTTGCATGACCTTTACCTACATAAAAAATGCTCGAGA
The DNA here is from genome assembly GCF_022655615.1 of Tachysurus fulvidraco. Classification (NCBI taxonomy): domain Eukaryota; kingdom Metazoa; phylum Chordata; class Actinopteri; order Siluriformes; family Bagridae; genus Tachysurus; species Tachysurus fulvidraco. Next base: position 5,211,564 of record NC_062539.1, on the reverse strand, counting down.
AACAGCTTCCAGAGTGTAGAAAAGATGTTTTTTTGTGTTGTAACAGAATCATTTGGTGCAGAGTTTGCATATTCTCCTCATGCACATCTTCAGGGGTTTCTTCCTGTTACACAGGTTTCCTCCCCAGTCCAAAGACAGGCTGGTTGGCATCTCTAAATTGTTGAATTGTATGAATGAGAGTGTGCCCTGTGATAGACTGTGCACAGACTGCATCCTTTACATAGACTGCATCCTTTACAGGGTGTACACTGCCTTGTGACTCTGAGTCTTCTGGGATATGTAATTGGTGAAGAGGAACAGCCAGGAACACTTGGTGTAATATGAGGCAACGGTCTGGATTGGATGTTAGTCCATAAAACCATTAAATCTATGAGCAATGTCTCATGTCCTGTCCATCTACTGACGTGTATTTCAGGGGTTGGAGGAAACCGAAGTACTGTGAAGTTGAAACCTACACTGAAACAAAGAACCACCATCAAAACCGTGACCATGGAGTTGTCCACACATTATATGAGGAGTCATTTACTTTATTTATATTAAGAATATTAAGCTACCTGCCTATTTTCCTCCCTAAATGTTTATCTGAACAATGACCATGAGGTTACAGCAATTAATCCATATATAGTACCTGAGTGCTTGATGATGAAGGTGTAATTATTATTTTGTTTCCATAGACATGAATGTGGTTTGATTTGAATGAGAACTGGTTTGATTGGGTAATTGTCGAAGAGTACATATTTATTTTTTTCCACTGTGAACCCAAGATTTAGTTCATGCTCACAGGTTTGATTATGTAGAATTTGTTTGTATTGTAATAAAAGTGTGATTTCTTGGTCTTGAACCAGGGATTTAACAGCATGAGTCAATTTAAGGTCAATTGGTATTCCAGAAATGTCTCATACTGTGCCACAAATTTAAAAAAAAATGCAAGTCTGTGGCATGCAAGGTCAGTAGGTCTGGGATTTCATCTGAAAGATTTAGGCTCAAAAATGTATAGGACATTAATAACAATTAATGAATTGCATTGAAATTTTGCATCTTAAGAAAGGTCCAATAAAAGATACTCAACCAGTACAATAATGCAAGGATAACATGCAGTGAATGAAGGTAGGGTGTAAGTGTAAAAAATCAACTCAGCATGGTTGAGAACACAGATGGCAATGTCACACAAGGAAAATCTGAAAACAGAAAGAAAAGGAAAACAGAAAACGGCCAAACCAGTCCGAAAAATCATGTCCTTGAAGTGTCAATACATATACTATACATGATAGGACTTAGCAAGGCACTAATCAAGGAACCTAGGATAGGATCAGCAAGGCACTAATCAAGATGAGACACAGAACAGGCGAACAGATTCACACTAAATGATTCACACTAAATGAATTCACACTAATTCACACATATGTTTAAAAGAAGGTAATGTATATGGCTAACAGGTTTCTGGACACCTGACCATCTCACCCATATGTGAATTTTAAACCTTTTTCCATTCCATAGTTAGGCCCCTTTATGTTGTTATGATGGAATGTTACATCTGGAAGGCTTTCCCCAAGATATCTGAGCGTGCCTGTGGGGATTGGTGTTCATTCAGCTGTTCATTCACTGTTGTTGGGATGGTGAGGAGATCTGGGGTGCAGTCAGTGTTCCAGTTCATCACGAATGTGTTCACCTTGGAAAGCCATGCCTTCATGGAGCTTGCTTAGTTTTACTCACATAAAGTTCTATTCATCGTCCCCGGTGCTTTCCACCTCCAATTTTTCATGCTTGTAAAATGTCTTTGAGTTTTTCAGTGCAATTACTTTGTCTCTGTGGAGGGATTCAGCACCGGACAGCTCCCATGTTCCTACCCTAGAGCACAATCTCTCCATTTGCTGCTGTCTGATTATAACACGCATGCATTATAGCACAGATGCGGAGTAATACATCGTAGAATAAAGCTCCTGTCATTTATCCAGCTCAGCGTGGATGTGAGGACACAAGCATTTATTTATCTCCATCCTATCTTCTCTTCTTATGCTAAGGTAATCAGAAGAACATTATGCCTGACATTGCGTATACAAATGAGCTCATGGCACCTAATCAATCCTGCGCATCACACTGAATCGCGATTGGTGCACTGGGAATTTATTTTTTGTTCGAAAGTAGAGATAAGTGAGTGCCAGCAAATCAAAGCTGACTGTTGGTGAGGAGGCCATGAGTCAGCCAGCTGGGAATAGGTTAGTTGTACTTATTTGTTCCACTTGCATATATTTCCAAAAATTGTCCAACATTCTCCTGGGTGTACTTTTTACTATCCCAGCTGTTTTGTTTCCCTAGTTGACTGCGGGATGTTTTTTTACATTCTGACGGAAGGTTAACCGTCTGTGCCAGTCACTAGAGATACGGATAGTGTTTATATTTGTGTTTACATAGATCTAAGTAGGTATTTGCTCTGCTGGGGATACTGTAAAATGTCATTTGTCCTTGTTTGCCTTTCCAAGAATTAGTCATGACCCCCCCCCCCCCCCGCCCCCAGCTCCCCCTTTTCGTCTGCTTTTTCTCCGCGGGCGACTCGCAGGCCGATCCATCAGCTCTGCATTCTGCAGGAGGGCCGTCTCCCTCAGCCAATCACCAGAGGTGGTGGTATAACCAATAAGAAAAAAAAATCAGCTTAAACAAAGGCTTGAGTCTGTTCCTTTGTCTTTGGCCAGGCTCCATCATCCATTTTGTGTTTCTGACAGCCTGAGGCTGATGTGGTCACAGCTTCTCAGCTTCATCGTAGAAGAATATAGATGAGGTCTGTACCACATGGCATATAAGGCAAGACATGCATAATTTGATGTAAATGAATAATTTTCATGTCATTCTTCAATTTTTTAATGAGTTCTTTCAAAATTGATTTCTTTTGAATTTAGGTCTGAAAAATATTTAAGCTGGATAAAAACATAGCAGATTATATTTACATTGTGGAAGAAATTTAAGGAGAAATAAATAACTTTTAGCAAATGGGTCTGGGAAACAACCCGTAAGGAAATCATGTCTCTAAAATGACATCTTTGCAAGAAAAATCATCTTCTTTACATCTTTTAAAGCATCATTAAAATACTTCAGTATAGTACAGCGTTAATGGAGCAACAACATAAGAAAATAAAGCAAATCAAGGAATATGACAGCAAATCTGGCAAATTCAATTTGGTATTTGAGGACAATAACCTATTAATCAAAAACATTGTTCATTATAACACTCTCTGGTGTTTATAACAGTTTATAATAATCACACCCTCCAGTGTCACCCAAATGAGGATGAGGTTACCTTTTGAGTCTGGTTCCTTAGGGAGTTTTACCACAGTCGCCTCAGTCACCTCAGGCTTGTTCATTGGGGACAAATACAAACACATTTAAATTTAAGTCTAATATTAATCTTGAACTTTTTTTTTTACTATATTTCTTATGTCCTTTAAAGCTGCTTTAAGACAATGTGCATTGTTCAAAATGCTAAAAAATTTAAACAGTAAGTCTAAAAAAACAACAAATTCGGAATTACAAGAAATTCAAAAAGACAAGAGCAAATTCAGGAAAAAAAGCAAATTTGGAGATACACTAGAGAAAACCACCAATTTTGGAACTCAATAGCAAATTTAAAACAGAACAACAAATTTTGAAAAGAATTCGGAAACACAACAGCAAATTTCAAAGGAGGACGACTATGTAACAGAAAAATACAAAACTATTAACGTGTAAGAAACTGTAATACGTTGATCAAACTATTATAAGAAAAACTTAATGCTAAATTTTCAGCTTGTGGAAAAATCGACCAGTGGAAACTTTTTTATTCTATTTTTACTTTTGTTATTCTGTTTTTATCTTATCTATTGTGCTTTGTCATATCACAGATATGGTGTTTGCTTTTGTGATTTGTTCTTACCATTTCTGTTTGCTAACCTATTCTGCACTTGGGCTGCTGTACTCTTTAAACACTGAATTACTTGGTGCTCAGTCCATTTAGAAGGATACGTACAGCAATGTAGAGCTACAAACCGTCGACTTTTGACCATCGACTTAATGACATCATCATTAAATCTGTCAACAAAAATTGTACAAACTGGCACAACTGTCTGTATTTATAAACATGTCTGAAGTGAGTTTCATACATTTTACAACATCTAATGTTTTAAGTAGTGACAGTACAATGATGGCTATTCTACATTATTTCATTATCACTGTCACCGTCAGTAATTGTTTTGCCTCTTCGCCACTGACAGTCGCAGAGAGAAATTTGAGGGATAAAACAGTTTTTTTTTACTTGTTTTTTTTTCTTTTTCTTTTGCACATATGTCTGATTGGACACCTGGAGCATTTTATGCCCTACAATTTAAACGTGATTTGATTTTCTTTGTAATTTGCATATGCCTCAGTGAAAAGGTGATCTTGCTGTTCGAAGACATTTAAAAGCTGTGTGTGTTTTTGATGTTTAAATATTGTAATTGCGAAGAAGAACTTTGAATAGATTTCATAGCTAATGCACTTAATGCACCATCTCACTGGCTTCATTAACAATTCAATATTCCCCTGCTTCAAAATGATATACGTACATACATAAATGGTGTTATAAAGCTAAACCTCAACATTGATTAAGTGAGTTGTGATTGAGGCTCAGATTACAGAAGCTTAAATGTTTAATATTATCCGATTACACAAATGAGACAGATCCAGCTTGAGATTCTGGTGAAATCTATTTAATTTTTTAATTTAATTATTTATTTGCCTGGAAGAGAGGGGGGCACGGTGGCTTAGTGGTTAGCACGTTTGCTTCACACCACCAGGGTTGGGGGTTCGATTCCCACCTCTGCCTTGTGTGTGTGGAGTTTGCATGTTCTCCCCGTGCCTCGGGGGTTTCCTCCGGGTACTCCGGTTTCCTCCCCCGGTCCAAAGACTTGCATGGCAGGTTGATTGGCATCTCTGGAAAATTGTCCATAGTGTGTGAGTGTGTGAGTGAATGAGAGTGTGTGTGTGTGTGTGTGTGTGTGCCCTGCAATGGGTTGGCACTCCGTCCAGGGTGTATCCTGCCTCGATGCCCGATGTCACCTGAGATAGGCACAGGCTCCCCGTGACCCGTGAAATTTGGATAAGCGGTAAAAAATGAATGAATGAATGAATTTGCCTGGAAGAAATTCAAGAAATTTTTAATTTTAAGATATTTTTGTAGTAAAGTTTCCAGTACTAAAGGCATCTCTGTGAGAAAAGAAGTCATTAAATAAGAGAACCTCAACAAGAAATGTAATAATTAAAAGGAATTTACTTCCAGCTCTGAATCCAGAGAACATTGCCATGCACAATGGAGTCAGATAAAGTGGTTATTATTTATTTATATAAGATTCATTCATTTAGAATGATCTGATGTGGTGCTCCCGCAGTTGCAGAATTATGCCGAGTCACTCAGCAGCATTAGAGTTCAGATTTAGCTAAATGATTTCTTAAGAAGAAGAATCCACCAGCTGAATTCTTTATTATCTCAAATCCTGTTTCATATAGAGGATAAATCCATAGAGCTTATTGTCTGCACAGTTCATTTCACTACAGAGTGTTTAAAAAAAAAAGAAAGACATATAGTGTGTTACTGCTACATAGCAGAGTTGTTAACACATGCAGAAGTGATAGCATATGCTTAGCTTCACAGTTTAAGGTGAGATGTGAAATCCCTAGGCAGGGAGAAAAAGTTAGATCAAATCTCCTTGGCAACCAGACCAGCAGCTAGAGTGATGTTCAATATTTTGAATCCTACCCCATAGTTTCTGAGTGAACAAAAGTGCCAGTTTATGTATAAAAATAGAAGTAAGATATAATCACTTAAAATTAAATAGGTATCTAACCAAGACTCGTTCAGTCTCCAGATTTGATTTATAGAAGGAAGTGTAAGCAGATTAGGACAAGGAAGTGAATATTACAGCTAAGAGAATTCTGTAACTGCTTGGTTTTAGGACGTAACTGAATATGGATGCAGTTATGAACTTCAGTGATGTAGCTGAGTTCGAGGAACTGACTGAGTCACGACATGCTGACCGCGAGGCTTTACCGCTACCCCTCTTTTTTAAGCCACACCTACTTTGGCTTTAAATCAAAATACAGATACAGATACAGATAGTGATGACAAAAAAGCTTGGAGGCAAATGTAAATGTAAAGCAAGGGTTAGAATTACAGGTTCATGCAAACTTTTTTACTTTGTCTCAAAAATCTATGAAACTAAACACTAAATGCTTTGCTGCCATAAATTAAATATCTTTCTCTTTTCCATTTTGTCCTAAGGGTATATGCACTCAGCTGTAACACTATGCTTCCCAGGCTACTTCTCTTCTGTTAAACCACTCACTCATCCCCAGGGTACTAATTAATTACTTACACTCTCAGACTCTACATTCGACTCTTTGAGTGACTGGCATGATTAGTTCAGCTAATGCCGGGGACTAGTGTTTGTGGAAGACATCAACCTGTCCTTCTGTCGGTATAACTTAGGGATGTGATTCTCTCCATCTAAGCTGAATCAATGTACATTTTAATGTGTAATAAGCAAACTAATCTATGCAGTATAGATTTAAAACAGCCAACAATGAAAATAATAGGATTCTTTAGTGTTCAGGGTGCTATCGATGTAACAGATACAAAGGCCACTCCCTGTCACTGCTACTTACATGAAGACCTTCAGTAGGGCTGACAGATGCAGGGGCTACACTTCCTTCAAGAAGACAACTTCCAGACAACAGATCAGCCATGCCTCCTTTATTAGCTCTGGCAGGCGGCTTTCACTGGAACTGGTGCTTGGTGAAGCCACACCTCTGTTGTGCTGAGAGTGATGAGCCATCCCTCCTTGACTACAACTGACGGTCATAGCAGCCAAGCCTCCTTCTGGCAAAGATACCCTGAATACATTCACTCAGACTTTCCTCACTAGATCTGAGAAACACAGAGGCCACACCTTATTTGTTATGACTGGCAAGCACAGTAGCCACACCTTTGTCAGTGGTAATGTGAGGTTTTAAGATGACACCTACTACACTAGGACTATAGCACAAAGGCAACACCAATTTTCTTGTGATTGGCTGGATTGAAGCCATTCCATGTTTGTTAGGATGACCATTCACAGAGGCCATACCTCTATTCTTGTGATTGGCAGGATTAAGGCCATGCCTTATTCATTAGGACTGTTTCAACAGGACTGGCAAGCACAGAGACAGAACTTCTTTTAATGTACCCGGCAGGCACAGAGGCCATACCTCGGTCAGTAGGACTGCCAGGTTTCAAGGCCACGCCTGCTTTACTAGGACTGGCAGGCACAGAATCCATGCCTCTTTCACTAGCTCTAGCAGACATAAACCCTGTACCAGCTTTCACTGGGTCTGTCAGTCAACGAGGCCACACCTACTTCACAGTGTCTGACAGGCAAATCAGCCTCGCTTCCTTCTGGTGGACTAGCAGGTAAACACGCCATGCCCACTTTCACTTTGAACTGATGATTGCTGAGACCTCAGATCTGAGATAGGCAAAGATGCCCCAAAGATGGCTTGCACAGAGGCCACACCTCCTACTCTACATCTGACAGGTGCAGAAGCCACGCCCACTACATTTAAAAATGATAGAACACGAGTAATAAAGAAGAGAAAGGCGTGTGGTATTGGATTTTACTGAGCTACCTAGAAACGCCTGTATCGATTCTGTAATTCTATTTTCTCTCTGCTGGCTGATGCACTCATTGTAGGCTTGTTAATATACAGTAAGTATGGTTTATAAAGAGAATATTGATGCGACAGGATTCGTAGCATATTTTGTTTCAAACCAGCAACAAGCCTGCTCGTCCCTATATTGTATTTTGATTCAATAACCATGCAGAACAGGTAAAATATTTATAGCACATTCCTACGTTGTCAGCAGATATTGTGATCAAGTTGATTTATATTTCAACAGAAAGTACTAGAAATTCTCAATATGAGATAAAGCAATATGAATAAAAACAGCTTCGTAGCCAGCAATACGAAGCAAAGGCAAAAGGCTTAAGTATTTTTAGATGAGGAAGCATGAAACCGCAAATACACATCCATGTTGGTTGTAAAAATAAAACCGCTTGGTACAATGCACGACTGCTTTCTGTAAGCTGCATCTCCCTCTCAAGGTTACTGTGTGTGTCTGGTCTATGTGTGATCAATTAAAATGTATACCATATAGGCTGGCCTGGCATTAACTCATGTAAGAAGACTTCATTGTTTGTCCATTTTTGGACAATCATTCTGATTTTTCCCTAAATATCTTTTATACTGCAGTGCTATAGTTACTATTTGTAGGTTTATATTAATGCACTTGCTCTAATTTGATCATTTCAGCTCATTCATATGGACTTTTATGGCAGATGCCAAATAATAACGATGATGCAATTCTGTATTGAGATCTTTATTTATGATTTATGGAAGGAGTCTCCAGTTTCAGTCATTTTTCCACAAAGGCACGGACGGTTTTGCTCCTTGCAGTTTCATGACCATCTGCGTTTTATTGCCTCGTTAACAAATATTTATAGCTGCTCACGGTAACAGGATCTAACTTGTCACACAGATGTTCCGCATCATTAAATGTAACTCTAAATGCATAAAAAATATGACATTTATTAATAATAAACTTTGGGAGGTAACAGTAACCTCATTGATCCACATCCCATCACAGCACTGCATCAATGATTATTTTGCTATAACTGTTTGCTCTGTTGTGTTTTATTCCTGACATGTAACAGCGATTATCTTGTGATAGACAAAGACCTATACACTGCACCTGATTTATGTGCCCAAGACAACCTCGTTCATTATAAAGCACTGAAATACACACACCTGCTTTATATTGATTATTATATTGAATATATTTTACGTAGCTGCAGTCAATCAGACAATCAGACTATCTGATCAGCATTGATTCTTGACCTTTGACTGTTTAGAAGGACTGTGTGGGAGATTAATGGCCCAGCTCACCTTAAGAGTCAGAGCTATACAGATACCAAAGCAAAAGAGTCTTTTGTAAAAATTTGGCTCTTTGGGATGTTGTTTTCTTTTCACATAAAAAGGTTTGTCCTTTAATCTAACCCCAAAAAGCCCCAGAAGATCGCTGACCTGCAGTCATACACCAGCGTCTTTGACAAAAGTGCAAAGATTAAAAGGAATCCGAATGACCGAAGCTTTGTTGTATAAAACACTCAGATAACATTGTTGTGGCTCAGAGAATGTATGCTATAGGTGACAGTGGAGATGTCTTGACTCTACTAGATGCTGCTAAGCACAAAAAGCAGCATGGAAAGTAGCTTGGAAAGGGAATATACTCCAGATATGCTAAGGAGGAGTGTGTTTTTGTCTCATGTGTGTGAACCTGTTTTTTATAGGTGCAACATGGTGGATTATGAAGCGACAGAGAATCTGAATATGTGTAGAATTCTTTATAGTGGTATTATGTTCGCTTCATAGACTGGTATGAACCAGGGCTTAATTTGTACATGTATCCATCCTGAAAGAAATGAAAATTAAAAAAAGTTTGTGACAAGGTCATTGGATGGAACTTACGTAGCTTAGGTAAAAAAATCCATTTATAAAATACAAGATCGACATGTAGTGTGTGTGTATATAGAGTATGTATGTATTCGTATAGTATTTTAAGCTTAATATGTGAATACACGAGTTTAACAAACACATCCAATAGCTTTAGTACAATGTCTGTTAGAGATCACAGCAATAATGTACAAAACTGAAACACGCACACCAGCAGCAAGTGCTAAACCTCAAACAGCACAGTCACCATCTTCAGAATGATTTTTATCAGCTAGCACTTATTCATGGTACTTTGTGATTTTGAACTTGATTAGCCTGTGCTAAGATTACATGGGTTACATCATGGGAACGAGTAGAGTGAAGAAGATGTTTTGTTAATAAGATTTTATTCCACATTTTATATGATTGTGAATATGTGAACATTATGTGAATGTGTGTGTGTGTGTGTGTGTGTGTGTGTGTGTGTGTGTGTGTGTGTCTTCGGTCTGACAGATAAAACAAGTTAAAACAGTCTTGAACTCAGCAGGACCTGATGGTTCCATGCTAACTTAATGAAAGGCCACATTTTGAGGAAACTCTCTTCCTTTGCACTTAAATTTGAAGCTTGGTGTCTGAGGGTGGCGTTTAACATGCACATGAATTTTCTTTATATCTGTATGTATGGACCTTTTCTGGATCAACACCTGCTGTGTATTTGTTTAAATTGCTTTGAATTCTCTCTCTGTCTGTAGACAGTAGCAAGAATTGGTAGCAAGAATTTCTCTTCATTTTGGCACATCATTTTTTTCTACCAAAAGTAAGATTTATGACAATCTCCACAGCTCCTCTCCTACTGAAACATCCGTATCAGGCTAAACAATGAGGTGTTCAACTGCTACTCCACTGACTGACACCTGAACGGTCAGTTATTCTCAGGACCATCTGTATTTCCTGTACTGTGGACACAAACCTAAAGAGTTTTTTTGTTCGTTTTTTTTTTCATACCTTTTTTCAGCTCCGCAGATTCTTGGAAAGGCTAATTACAATTCACAACCTTCACACAGACATGCAGCAGACGACAAGCAGCTCAGAGTCAAATTTCCTGTCTGACTATTTGCAGAACATGAAGCGGCATAATTATTAATAATTCTTAGTAAAATCTTAAAAATGGTACAAAAAGTGCTGTGTTAATTCATTAAAATCCACACAGCTCCATCCAGCCTGAACAAAGTCTTTTACTACGACATCTTCTAATTGCTCTGATGAACACCTGAACAGAAAATATTGGGAGAAAGAAAATACTTTCTTTCCTGGAAGTGCAGCTTGTAAATGACTTTGTAAATGGGTGTTTAATAATAGCAATTAAATCTAACAGAACCATGATGTAATCATCCACACCAGCTACAGGACTATTTATTTTGCATGCACTAGCTTGACAATTTTAGTGGCCAGAAATGAAGGTATCTGGTCTGATCTAGTGCATCATTTTAAAATCTTCTTTTTGCTCCATGTCTCTTAGCTAAGCTAGAGTTAAATACTAAATACGTAATGACCTTTAGCATACTATTTTTACTTCTACTTAAATATCAACTTGACAGCTAATCACATATAATTATAAAAATGTTGCTGTTTTTACAAAGTGGTCAGATTTGTGGGGTTTGATTTGATTGGACATTACTTAACCACACCTGTAGATAACGTAGTCCATTGGTTTCCCCTTAACCACCACTCTTTACCCAGTGGCCATGAAATTACCAGTATTACCAGTATACCAGGACTCTCAAAATTCTACATACCCCTTCTTGATCTTCCATCCAGGGTATCTTTCATGACTAGTGTTCCCTTGGATCACCTTCGCTCTGCCACCTTGTGACTGCAAAATATTTTATCCCTCAACAAAACACACTATGAGAAACAGGAAGCTTACGGTTAAAGTGGCCAAATGGCTGCCATTTACAGCATCCACACTAGCACAGACCCTGTGTTGCTCTGATGGCATCAGTGTCAAATGTGTTTCACTTTGATGGCCGTGGAGAACAGGAAGTGGTCTGGCACTGTGTTCAGACACTGGCATTGAGAGATTTGGCATAGCAGGAGATTGTTAAAGAGAGGGAAAGAGGAGGTGTAGCTTCAGAGCCAGGCAACGCTATAGCCAAGCCAAAATGCCAAGGGGAATTTGGATTACCCAAACCCTCCAAAATGGCTAGAAAGGCTATTCAAGTCCCAAGTGGCACTCACAGAGCTTTTTGTTTTGAGTGTTTTACAAAGTTAAAGACAGGGATTTTTTTTTAAAGGGAGATGTCGGGAAGGTAGCACTGTCCTGGTTTGATCCCAGTTTGGTCACGTTGCAGTCAGTACTGAGGATGTTGCGGATTTGAGCTGAACCCTTGGACAAGGTACATGTGGCACCAGTGTTCCTGTATCTCGGTTTCTGTGTGATCACGGAGAAAAGTAGCAAGACTCCAAAGAAATAAAGATTTTAACAAAGCCAAAGATCACAGGGCACAATCACACACACTCACAAAACTATTTGCACTCTATGGACACTTTAGAGATGCCAGTCAGCCTAAAACACATGACTTTGGGCTACAGTATTAAGCACCTAGCCACTGGCACATGAGCAGTTTGTCTCTTGTGAGCTTGGTAGTAACTGCTGCTGTTGTCGCTTGAGGGCATGCACATGTCCAGCATTGTTTAATTCAGATGAGAAGCACTAGTACCTACAGCATATATCATTTGGAAGTTACTTGGTTAAGAACTCCGCTTTTATCCCACTTTAATGCCCACTCTATCAAGGCTTATTGCTTTATTAAATAATGCACTCATCAGTTTTAAAAATGTGTTGTTTAATTTATTGCAACAAAGCAGGAACCAATCAATATTAATGCCCATGGATTCGTCCATATAATTTAAAGACTCTCAAGAGCCACCAACAATGCGTTCTTCAGCTGCATTCTTCCAAACTTTATTACACTTCTCTATGCATTTAATGGGACGTTGAATGCAAAGTTTTTCTTCCATTGCATGTCAAACAGTAAATAGCAACTGAAACAATATCAGATCACCAAATAAGCTTAAACAATAAAATCATTGAAAAAAATGGATAGATATAATCTTTCACTATCCCTCAATGTACTGTTTAACATAACACTGGTTTTAGTGACTCAACATAACAGTTCAGCTACATTAGCTAAGCTAGTCAGCTCTCCAGATGTGGTTATCTGAGGAAATATCAATTCACTTGTCACTTGTTGCGCTGACTGGATCTATACCTTTATGTTGCGCACATACATAGAAAACCAACCTGTCGCTTGTCACTTTGTCTCATAGTACAGTATGACCGGATAAGAGCCTAATGGTCCCACTCTTAAGACACAGACTATTATAAATGAGCGAGATGGCCTTGGCCGTATCATCGATCTGGTTTTTATTTCGTGGTCATTAGAGAGCTGAATCACCTTATGGAGCCTTACGTTACTGACCTGAAGTCCCAGACATCCTGATATTTACCAATTAAACCTGTGTGTTAGAGAGACAGCAGCAGATATATAAAAAGAGAGAGGTCTGTTCTTACATCTGTCCTTCTCTCCTTTTTTTATCCCTTTTCTTATTGTTTAATATTTAACCTGCTGGAGTCCAGTGTGTCTAGGATATTTTTGAATTGTCATTTTTCTAAATGTGTTGCGACGCAGCAGGCATCATAGGCAGACATGTGGATCTCCGACAAGCTGTTTATTGTGTAGAGGACTTGCTGTTTAGGAAGGTTGCTGTTTAGTGAATATAAAGTCTAGATTTTCTTGACATATAGTTAGATTTTTTCTATAGTTTTATATTTCTGTGCCCTTTCATGTGATGGAGCTTATATGAGTCATTGTAATTGTTTCTATCTTTATGACAGTTTATATACTTTAACACTTTGTATTTTGTTTTTTCACTCTCAAAATAAATATCTATCTATCTAGCTTAGCTCAAGTAGCTTTGCTCCTGGTGTTTATCATTAGGCAAAATGTAACCGAATGTTAGCTACTGTAGTTTCATGGTTGATGTTGCTAGCTTATTAGTATCAGTTAGCTACTGCTGAAAATGTGACTTAAATGTTAGCTAAACTAAACAAGTACCTGGGAAGCTTAGCTTATGTAGCTGAAGTATTCCAATAAAACCAGCTTTATGTTAAGAGCGATGGTGATGCTTTGATTAGATCTATTCATTTTTTCATGATTTTTTAAATTTTTTTAAAAACTCTTATTTAATGCCGTAGTCGGTAAGATTTAGATACAAGCATGAATAATAATATTTGGAATTTTAACTATACTCTCTCTCTGGCAGAGATAGAAAGACTGGATAGTTGTTTTGCTAAAATATAATTATAGTATAATAAGGGTTCCTTCAGTTGGCAGCTCTGACAGAGGCTGTGAAGAGTTCACACAGGGACTGACAGCTCGTCCAAAACTCTCAGCCACAGGCTGAATCATGAGACACACTCGTCTCCGTTTCTCCCACCTCTAATTGAAAGATGTTCCCTCACTTTCCACCCACTATTACCTCTGGGGTAAACTGGCACACTGACTGTGACATCTAACTAATTCTCTTTCTCATCACTTCTCTCCATCAACTATTATATAATTGGCAAGATACAATCACACAATAATACTGATTAAAAAGCAGGATCGCACACGTGTAGGTGGTTCCACAGCCGTAATCCACACAAACCAGTTTGCAGTTGCTGGCTTTGCCTTAAAATCAAAGGCTTCATTATTTCCTACTCCTAGTCCCGGGTCTATTTTAATTATCTGGAGGGTGTGTGTTTGATTGACTTTGTGTGCATTTTAATCTCCAGGAATCAGTAATCACCCCGCACCCTTGAAGCAAGACAGAGATTCCCTACAGCACTGCTGAGCAATGCAAGCCAATTAGTATGGAAGCTAGCAAATCATTTTAAACCTCAGGGATCCTAAACCTGAGATTTTGCTAAATCATACTGGTGATAAAAAGCTATCCTGGTACAACCTGTGATAACTGCATTGTTGCGTATGTTAAGCTCGATTGTGCTGGTGTTAATTTCGAGGGCTGTCCACCAAGCACTTCTTAACAGCATATGATACATCATACAGTAGTCTCTTAATGCATAGTTACATTAGATGTTAAGGAATATTTATGAAACAGGATAGTTAATGTTATTACTGAGGTAGGATCAGCTCTAAACACAATAAACCAGTAAAAGGGTTCTGAAGACTTTCCCATGATGGAAAACTTACTGTAACAAAGCACTGACACTGAAGACTCCTTCCCTAAACTGTACAATAACCGTCTAACAAAAGATGAGCTAATGCCAGAGCTGAATTTATAGAACATGAACAACACCAAAATATCTCCATTTAAAGATTCATCAATCTCTTGAAAAAGTACGAAATCGTTAGCCTGTTGTATAGAGTATCTGTGTATTATGTGTGCTTTTACACACATACACAGATCGTTCTTTTCCCTCTCTCAGAAGCAAGGACATTGTGTATCAAGATGAGCTGTTTTTTTTTTTTTTTTTAAATCTAGAGATTGATGCTCTCAGCAAGACTGTCATCCGTAATTCCCGTCCAATCCTATTCGTCTGGCAGCATTTATATATGAGACTTTACCGCAGTATTTGTCCTTTCCAAAAGGTCCAGAGTGCAGGAGACCACCGGATCGATGAGGGTTACAGCACCACAGCGCTTCCAATATGGCTGCCTGTACTATGGGGCTCATCCATCATTAGCTGCCAGAAGATGTTTGATTAAGCTAAGGGTCCTAACAGGGCCTTGTCCTCGCCTTGGGGATTTATGATCAGGCCCTGAAGGGACACTTCCTCATGCTATGTAATGATACGCAGCCAGGCGTGCTGGGGGAATAGGGCCAGGAAGGCGGAGTG
This sequence comes from Tachysurus fulvidraco, assembly GCF_022655615.1. Classification (NCBI taxonomy): domain Eukaryota; kingdom Metazoa; phylum Chordata; class Actinopteri; order Siluriformes; family Bagridae; genus Tachysurus; species Tachysurus fulvidraco. The sequence continues at coordinate 5,196,134 of NC_062539.1, read as the reverse complement.
TTTTCTTTATGCCCACAAGTGTGAGTCAGAGATGATGTCTTGTTTCTGCAGTAGCTAGAGGGAACTGGTTATATCCCAATCAAAGTCATCTAAAACTAAATTGATGTCTATTTTTATCCCGCAGCGCTGTTGATTTCTCAAATCTGATTGGTCAGATGTGTAATTAAGTTTCTATGTACACAGAGAATCTGGAGAACCAGTCTCTTGTGTTCTGACATGTCTGTTCTGAAATTCTAACACCAAATGCAGTAAATAGATAATAGGTGAAATAAATCCTTCATTATTCCTTTAACTGTATCCTAAAGTCAACTAGAAGGAAAACCTGGAGTGTTTAAGCTTTACTCACTAGTTTGGGGATAAAAATGACAGTAATATTTAGACTATAGATGAAAGGGACCAACTGTGACACCCAAAGAGAGAAATGATTTATGTATATCTTGCATTATTACAGTACATACCCCAAAGCTTCATGCTGACAAATATGTTTCTCTGTCACTGTCTTCCTGTAGACGTGACAACATATCAACTGGCTGCTTTTCCTTGGGTGTACGATTTGCCAATTCGATAATCTCCTTATGGCTAATCCTTGATTGTAGGGATCAGAAAAATGCGAAAGAAACCAGAACCAGGTTTTCCATAAGCCTTAAGCATATGCTTGCGTCATGGTTGCATTAATAGTCATGATTAGTAGACATTCTTTCCCAAGTGAGTTGTAAACAAGCTTCTTTCCAGCAAAGAGTTATTGAAATATTCATTTTATTGATTTGGTCCATTATTTTTTTTACACAGTAAGTCTAAACAGTAACGCTGTAGTGTTAGGATAAAGCTTATAATCGTTCATTCTTTTGCTGGGTTTTATTCTTTTCATCTGTATTTAAGCTTCAAACATGTACAGACTACTAGGAGCTATTGGATTTCAGCCATCCAGGCCAACACGAGACGTGCATTTTTTGCAGATCTCTCAGTACAAGCACTCGCATGGCATAGGTGAGCTAATAATAGTGCTCTGGTGCTGTGAAAGTCTGTCTGGTTTTAGCCTATATATTAATAAGGCATTCAGTCACCTCCGCTTGACATAATAACCCCCTCCCTGCCATCATGGAGCATTAAACTGGAAGAATGTGAAAAGTTGAACAAATCATGTTCAAGCTCAGATGCAGCTTTGACAGTGGATAACTTCGAGAACCATGGTTTGGTGGATGTTAGCACCAGACTGCTTTTTTCATGAGGACCAGGAATCATTCTATGAGTTAGGAGAAAAAATGCAAGCAAGAAAATAACCAGAGGGAACAAATATCCACAAGATTGGATGCTCCTGGTTCCAAAGACTAATTTCAATAACCAGCTGCCTCTTTGTGTCATTCAGGAGCCGAGCTAACCAAAGACATTTAAATCACGGCTAACGAAAAGCCTTGTAAAGCCTGAAAGGACCGTCTTTTCTAAATGATTGGCTGTCTAAAGCTAAACGATTGGTTCGAGAGAGAAGGGCGGTTCTGATAGAGAATTTACAGTAGAGGCAGGAGCTGCGTCATCGTCTTCAGGCTTTGAGAAACTCATTCCCCATTTCAATCTCAATAGAGTCTCTCTTGGGCACCGTTGGTGTCAATGCCGAGAGCATGCCCTTCCCAGGCCTGTAAATAAGTCTCTTTAGTGCTCCCTTTTCTTTTGGTCTTGCTTAGTCTCTATTTATTTCCCTGTCTCATTTTCTTTTCACTGTCTACCCTTCAGTCTGTCCTAGCTGGTTGTACATTAGCCATTAAATTTTGGCTGCAGTCCCGAGCCATGATTTGACATTTTCTCACACCAAGTCCTCCAAATTCTCTCTCTCTCTCTCTCTCTCTCTCTCTCTCTCTCTCTCTCTCTCTCTCTCTCTCTCTCTCTCTCTCTCTCTCTCTCTCTCTCTCTCTCTGTCCAGCCCCCTTCCTGTTAGGACTGCACAATATAGACAAAGATAGCATATTGTGACTATATTGCTATAGATCATAATCACAATATGCCTCACAATGTCCTAGGGAAAGAAAAAACATGTGCACGTAAATATTTCAGGAAATATTACCCATATACTGTACCAGTATATGATCTCATGAGTTTCCTCCAGGTTTCCATTAAAAAAAGGAACAACATACGGGTCAGCAGATTGGCAAAGCTAAATTGTGTTAGTGTGAATGTGTGTGGAAGTGAAAGTGAATGCACACAAAATAAATCCATTGCACATACAGACCTTCGCCATATTCATTTTGCTAAGACACAGAGATCCAGTTAACAACCAATATATTGTGCTACTGTTCATCTTTGATTTTCTCTCTCGTTTTCCTGGAGGGAGAAATTTTTTTCCCTGGCAGCTCATCTGTAGCTCATGTCCTGCTGTCTGGCAGAATATTCTCTCCCTCCCTCCTCGTTCTTTCTGGCATCTGGTTACTGTGGCCACATGATGCCCGCTTGATGCCCATGTGATGCCCGTTCAGCAGCACCGGGCCCTCTCCACATGCATAATGGATGGGCTACATAAGCTCTCTTCACACTTGCCTTCTCCCTGCCAAGAGTTGGGCTGGTGAAACGCAAACAGGCAAGCAATGTGTTCAAGAAGCCAATCGCAAAACCACACACACCCACACACACACACACACACACACACACACACACACACACACACACACACACACACACACACACACACACACACACACACACACACACAAACAGACATGCAGTCACTGCTCCCATGTATATTTTTAACAAGCTATGTCCTGTCTGTCGAGTGTCCTGCATCTTTTCTTTTTTTAATCTGTCATATCAGCAGTGTGTCATTTTTCTGAGTTGTCTTTATATAAAAATATATATATACTACTAATAAAACAGCATCTCTCTGTTTAAAGCTGCTCTGTTTTATGAGGTTGCAGAGGGCCAGAAAATCAATTCTAGCATGATATAAACAAAATTAGGGGTTTCGTTACAATGAAATTTATATTGATATTATTATTATTAATATTATGTTACTTATGTTAAAAATAATATATATATATACGTATATATATATACTTATATATATATATATATATACATACGTGTATATATATATATATATATATATACACGTATGTATATATATATATATATATATATATATATATATATATATATATATATATATATAACTTTTACTACCTTTAGCAGTTTTTAATGGTATCTTTAACATTTTTAAACTTTATAAACTGCCCCTTTAAAGCTGAAGGCTTTTCTTTATGGCTGAGACAATAAAATAATATGTTTTAAAAAGAACCTGTAAGGCAGCATGACCACCCACAAAGAGAGAGAGAGAGAGAGAGAGAGAGAGAGAGAGAGAGAGAGAGAGAGAGAGAGAGAGAGAGAGGAATTTCTTGAGCTGAGGCAAAGAAGGAAAATGCAGAAAAAATGTTAAGGGGCTGTTAGTGCCAGAAAGAAAGAAAAAGAGAAAAGACAAAGCAGGAGGGAAGGAACAGGATGCAAAGCTCATTAACATTCACAGTGCCACAACCCGGGCCACCTGATTTCTATTCTATATTTGATTAAAAAAAGTGAAACTTTTTATAATTTCAGCGAGTGGACACACATTTACATTCATCTCTCCTCTTCCTCCTGGTCATAAAGGACGCCTAGGCAGCCTAATAAACCCTGGTGTTTTTCATTTTTCATCAGGACACTGAGCGTGCCTCATCAGTTAAGCGTGAATGTGCGTGTGTGTCAAGAGTGTGTGTGTGTGGGTGGGAAGGCACTTGCGATTTCATGATGCCCTTACTACTGACAAATGTCACAGGTCGCCTCTGTTGAAAGAGGCTCTCGCTTTTCAGCTTTATCTGCCCGCGTGAGTGTGTGTGCGAGCGTGTAATGATATGCTTGTGGAGCTGGCAGCGAAAGGAGGTTGGCCGTGTTCTCGCTGATGATGAGAGATTGGTGGAAGGTCAGGGTGCTGGTTTATAAATTATCAACACAGGCTTAGATGGAGAATGTGAAAGAGAGAGAGAAAGAGAGAGAGAAAGAGAGAGAGAGAGAGAGATTTTGGTGGAATCTTTTTTAATGAATGTCTTTGTGTGACCCTCAAACAGCCAATAAAGCTTCATTTCAGATTCAAATCACAGCAGTGTTTCTTCTGTCTTCGCTTTCTTGACTTGCTACCTTACAGTATTCTCTCTGTTTTTCCTCGACAGGATGGAGGGTGTGTGTGGTCCCAGTGGGCTGCAGGCACTATTAGTGCTCCTCTGTCTCTCCAGTGGATGTGGTAAGTCAAAGATGTGTCTCCTTTCATATGTCCTGAACTTGTGTAGAATTCTGTATAAAGATGCTCACTTTTGATTAATTAGCTTCGACTCATATAAGCGTCCAATATAAAGTGTATATTTGCTTTGTTCAATTTCAAGCACAAATTGAAACATTTAATGAAACACGGTCGTATTTCATATCTGAAGTATAATATGGTATCATATCGTATTGTACGCACCAAGATTCTGTCAGATGTCAGCATACTTGAACAAGGTTAGGTTGTTGATGGCTACATTAACTTAGTTGTAGGAAAATGAGAGTAAGAGACTAGCGAGACTGAGGCGAGGCATCTCACAAGGCGCCATGGCGGGAGTCTGACGTGAAGTACCACATACGCTGCTACGATTACCTGCTGCAGGAATTTATTTAATTATTATTATTATTATTATTATTATTTTTTAATTTTTGTTGTATCTTTATCATCAAAAGTTTGTATCTGTAGTGTATTTCAGAAGTGGGAAATCAGAGATTTGAATTAATTGAGGTTTTGGAGTTCAAGTGGGGAAAAAACATGGATGCCCTCATATCAACTTGTCCCCAAGCTGGCCAGTGAAACCTGTGACACGTGATGGATAGTCAGTGTTATAGTTTGCATGTTAATGGAAATAAAAGAAATATTCAGTATAATTTCAGTAAAAGTGAGTTTGTTTATTGTTAACGCTGTGTGCAGCCTGGTTAATTTGACATCATTGATCGGATAGAGAGGAAAGCGTTATCTGATCACTTCCTCATGCTTGAGCTCCCAGAGGTGGTTAGTGTTGCTGTGATTAATAGAGAGAGAGAGAGAGAGAGAGAGAGAGAGAGAGAGAGAGAGAGAGAGAGAGAGAGAGAGAGAGAGAGATGGTTGTGGCACCATCTGGATTCCACCGTACACTCTGCACATGATAGGGCAAGGGCTTCTCTGTTGCACCACTCGGACGCCCCCTGAGTAGCAGAGAAGGTATATTCTTTTTTTTTTGTCAGAGGTGATGAATTGTGAGATCCGACCTCTAGAACTAAGCAGAAGAATGCAGTCTAAACGGTTTAGCTTGCTCATGCCATTGGTTTCGAATAGTTGCATTTTTGCATTGATTTTTATAAACCTGAAACATCAGTAGCAGAGGCTGTGCAGTGTCCGAGCTGCATTAGTGGAAGATTAGAGCAGCATCAAGATTAGGGGTGCGTTTATTTATCATTTAGTTAGCAGCTTTTTTACTTTTTTACTTTCTACGAAAATATTTGCACGCAACTTTATTTAAAGGTTGATAAACGAGGCCCGGTGTTAGTGATAAGGGCTTATTGGTGCACTTTAAAAGCTTCCTATTCAACATAATTGGTTCACAAGACAAACACGTAAAACCTTGTATATCACAGTGAGTGCTTGAAACCTGAGTTGTCTGTATATGTATGAGTCATGTAGAGTTTCGGATAGACGATGGTAAAGTCGGTCACTGTCCCAGTCTCAGGGCAGCCTCACTCACTCGGCCAGGCATTTCATTAACTGCCCCATAGCGGTGTTAGGCATCACAGCGGGGCTGATGGGAAAGTAAGTTCCCTGCCAGGCTACATTTAAGCTCCTGAAAGTCTGGAGCAGCAGTTTATAGTATGTTAGGTTAAAGCTCACAGATGGACTATGGGAGAGGTTTATTGTTCAGGGATTTTTCGAGTGCTGTGAGGTAGCACATGTGAAATGTGGCTTCAAAAATAATTGTAGTGACTGCGTGTGTCGATACATAATGGCTCTGTACACTAGTGCACACCATGCAGCCACCTAAAGCTGTTGCTCTCTCACTCTCACTCAAGCACTTGTGTGTATGTGTGTGTGTGTGTGTGTGTGTGTGTGTGTGTGTGTGTGTGTGTGTGTGCGCACGCAAGCTCACAGTGTCTGTGGAAATAAAAGCACAAGAGAAAATAAAGTTGCCGCTTCCTTCCTTTGTGCTCAGCAGTCATAATCTGACACATCTGTTCACACACATGCACTAACACACACGTATACACACGCACACATATATACACACAACCACATACACACGTATATACACACACACCTTTGAAGTAGGTTTGAAAAGCACTTCAGCTTCACCACTGGCAGTGGCGATTTAATTATTCACTCAGGGATTGATGCCTGGGTGTCTACATGATTTCCTACCATATGTCTCTCTCTCTGTGTAACTGTCTTACTCTGTGTGTGTGTGTGTGTGTGTGTGTGTGTGTGTGTGTGTGTGTGTGTGTGTGTGTGTGTGTGTGTGTGTTACTGTATCACTGTGTCTCTGTCTTACCCTCTCTCTAACTGTCTTCCTCTGTGTGTTACTGTCTCACTGTCTCTCTGTCTTAATGTCTTACCCCTTCTCTGTTACTGTCTTTCTCTCTCTGTTACTGCCCCCTTTCTCTTTCCCTGTCTTTCTCTCTCTCTCCTCCCTCTATAAGAGCCATATTGAGCAGTTTGACCAATTCTTTTCTCCCACTTACCAAGCAGCTGTTGCCATGGTTTTGCCTGGTGATGGCTGAGGTCTGTGTGTGGGTGCAGATGTGCAGCTATGTGTGTATGTGTGGGTGTTTGTGTGTTTGTGTGTGTGTGTGTGTGTGTGAGAGGGAAAGAGAGAGAGAGAGAGAGAGAGAGAGAGAGAGAGAGAGAGAGAGAGAGAGAGAGAAAGAGAGAGAGAAAGAGACAGATTTTTTTAAAGATAGGGGGAGGTTTGAGGATAAACTGTGCTTTCACTGGCCTGGGAGTATTAATGCATACCCCCCCTGAGAGAGAGAGAGAGAGAGAGAGAGAGAGAGAGAGAGAGAGAGAGAGAGAGAGAGAGAGAGAGAGAGAAAGAGAGAGGCAGGTTGGGGAAGGAATAGATGAAGAAGAAGCAGAGTCGATACTCAAAACACTCTATTTGTGACTGTTCTAGTGAAATGACAGAACTGACAAGACATGATGTGAGATGTACCACGTGTGAGAACAGTGTGTAATCGCACCTGTGTGTGTTACAACCCATTCGGAGGAATAAAACGAGTGGATTTTTGAACAATAGTGAGGCTCTAGGGGGTCTGCACTGTGAAAGCTCTTCTATCTAAATGCAGATTTTAGGTTTTTTTTTCTTTATATACCACGGGTTAACACGCCTTATATCCGTTATCCAAACAACACACACACACCACACACACACACACACACACACACACACACACACACACACACACACACACACACACAAGCCCCGCCCTTATCCGTTTTCCTTAAAGCTGATGGTATTAAATTTTAGCAGTTTAGTTTGCTTTCACAGTCACAAATGGATTCAGGAGACAGATGGAAGAAGGAAGAAGAGTCAGATGAAATCTCAGAGTCAAGTTTGTTCTCGGATCATGTGGCTGACTGAGTCAAGTCAAGTGATCCGAGACGGTGCAGTTCCCAAACCCGACAGTGATGCAGCTGCTCAGGATGCTCTCAATGGTCCCTGTGTAAAACATAATCAGGATAGGTGGAGGGAGATGAGCTTTCCTCAACCTCCAAAGGAAATAGAGTCTCAGCTTTTTTACTTATGGAGCTGGTGTCGAGTGACCAGGTGAAGTTCTCCACCAGATGCAAGGAATTTGGTTCTCTTGATGATCTCTACGGAGGATCCGTCGATGTTCAGCAGATAGCGGTCGCTCTGTGTTCTCCTAAAGTCAGCAACCATCTCTTTAGTTTTATCAACATTCAGAGACAGGTTGTCGGCTCTACACCAGGCAGTTATCAGTTGTACCTCCTCTATATATGCTGATGAGACCACCATCATGTCATCGGTGAACTTGATGATGTGCTTCGAACTGTGAATTGCTACACAGTCGGAAATCAGCAAGTGAACCGAAGTGGGCTGAGTATACAAAACCTTATGGAAATGAGAAACGAGTATGTCAAATTTTTGACTCGTTTCTACAGTAAGAAAAAACGCTAGCTAGCTGAATTGTTAGCTTTTACCATAAGCTTGTTTCTGCTTCCTTGCATAGTTTTCTAGTTGCCAAGCAACAGCATTTTATGACTGCTAAAAAGAAAACTATTCTCACCTTTTAATTTAAAATGCACTAATTCGCAAGTAACCCAATGTCAGTTATAGTAACCTCAATAAAAGTGGTATGGTTCTGAATCTGTTTATTAAGCTTTAATACACACACACAAATACACACACACACAGACAGATACACACACATACACAGACAGACACACACACACACGCTCCACTGAAAAACTCTGATTAATGCGACGGCGACCAAACTGTTGCCCTTTCCACTGACTCCTCTCTCTCTTACCATGATCAGGCCATCGGTCTCCTGCCGAGTGTGTATAATGGTGCTGACATCAATCAGTAACCTCGCTTTCATTACCAGACACAACATACACAGCGTGCACACACACACACACACACACACACACACACACACACACACACACACAGTTATTTAGTTAATTAGAATATTTCTCAAAAGCAGTGACAGGAACGAACACATCGCTATAGAAACAGCCATCACTCTCGGATGCCGATACATCCCCTCTTTAGAAACACATACATAAAGACATTGGATTTCTACTTTTTCTGTTTACCTCATTAGCTGTTTTATGCTAACGGCTTTCTTAGGTCAAAAGGTCTTTTTCCGAAGCTCTTTTCTTTTGCCGAAGCTGTTCTCAAGCCAGTGCAGATCTATGGGAAGACTCCCAGCTGTTACTCAATTTAGCAACTGATTTTCACTAATCGTGCTTTCTTAGGGACGTCCTACATTTTTCGTATATCACTGTTGACGTAAATATACATGCACTGATGATCATTTAACTGGTGAGTATAAATTCTGGTATAAATCAGATCTATGAAGCCAACACTCCCCTTCAGATCCCACATCCCCAAGGTCCTTCCACTCCCCCCTCCCACTAACATACGAAAACATGCACCAGTCACTTTGTGCAGCATTGGTCTGCTTATTCTTCACTGTATCTACATATGCTTTGCACTTTATTTAAATTTCATTGCTAATATTTTGCACCTTGGGACTGAGAGAAATAAATTTTCAATTCTTTTTTTGTGTATGTATTGTACATGTGAAAGAGTTGACAATAAAGAAAAAACTTGAACTTGAACTTGAAATCCTGGTCAATGCAGCAGATTTTGGTCTAAATTAAATGTATGTGTGTGTGTGTGTTTATATATATATATATATATATATATATATATATATATATATATATATATATATATATATATATATATAAATAAATAAATGATCATAAAACTAAAGCTAAGGGATAGAAAATAGCTAAAGGATAGAAAATATGTACTGATGAATGACTAGAAAGGAATATGTGTGATGTTTTGATTCCCATCATCCCTCGTTTCCCCGAAGTTAAAATTAAAGTCCACTCGACTATTTCCTCTTTGCTCATTTTTGCTGGCTTCACAATCTCAGAGAAATGAATAACTTCCACCCACTTCCAGCTTGAACAGCAGGTAATGAGTATGATTATTCTACAAACACTGTCTTCAGAACAGTGAGTTCTGTAGATTATGATTTTAAAACAGCTCATATAAAGAGCAAGTGTATGATTTGAATAGAGCTCTATGGAGTTTATGCTTGACTCATTCAAAAAAAAATAGGCTGTGAGAAGAAAGTGAGCATGTGATGGATGTGACTCACTCTTCTTTTGGAGTGGATATACTGTGATGTAAGCATTAAGTATACGTTTTCAGGGTTCTGGGGAAAGTACTGTACGTAAGGAGCACAGGCCATTTGATGGGGTTTGTTGAAGTAAGGCTTTTGTTCACGATGTGTGGTGAAACTCGCAAATTCAGACCCAAATGCTGAAAAATTGTCGACCCCTTTGTCAAAATCTTTGTGAATCTCTGTGAGTTTTTTCCACGCTGTGTTTTTTTGCCTAAATTCTTCATAATAATTTTAGGTGTTTCTGTTTTTTCTTGCTCTACAGGTTTGAGTGAAGCAGAAACTCTTGTTACTGCACGCAAAGTAACACACCTTGCAGTGCAAGAGCCTCTCGCAGGCTCCGCCCTCCTTCCCTGCTTTCACACCCTCCAGCTTGGCTCCTCCCAAAATGGCTGGCCTCCTCGTGTGCGATGGACCCGCCTTCAGGGTGACACAGAGACGACTGTGCTCTTGCTGGAGAACAGGGATGCTCGTGTACATAGGGCCTACCAAGGCCGGGTCAGTGTGCCAGGGTACCACTCAAACAGCCTGAACTTCTCACTGGCTGTCTCCCAGCTCCGCACCAACGACTCTGGGACCTTTCGCTGCCATGTGATCCTCGGGGACACTTATGAGCAGGACACCGTCACACTGGAGGTTACAGGTGGGATTTCATAATAATGAACCGGAGCGGATAGGGCAGTGTGTCTTAATGGTTAGATTATTACCACTTGGGTTGGTGAATGATTCCAGTCTCCATGTTTTGTGTGTTCTCCCTGTGCATTAGGAGTTTCTTTCGGGTTCTCTGAATACTTCAACCTGTCCAAAGATGCTTTGTAGCCTGATCTTTGTAGCAGTCTGATAATAGCATCTCTAAATTGTCCGTTGCGTATGATTAAGCATGTCTGTTGGTTTATTGTGTCTCGTAAAGGGTTTTCTCTCTCCTAGTGCCCTGAGTCCTGGGATAATCTCAAATTTCCCTGTGAACCCTGTGTAGTAAAGTTGCTGAGAATTGATGGATGGAATCAGAGGAACCCATTAAACACTGCTAATGGTTCCGTTGGAATAGAGTACAATCCAATATTATCCCAATTATTATAAACAACACCGTCAATTCAGCGATCAAATTATAATGTTATTAAATTTGACTTCTTACTCCAGCCATCTTCTCTTAGAACTTTGACCAATGTTAACTAGCTATCTGCCAGGGGCTTTGCTGTGAGGGCCATCAATTACAAACCTCCAGGGAAACAGAAGTCGATAAGCGAGCCCAAAGGTCTGTCTTTAATTTAGGCTGCTGAAGTGTGCCAGGACGATGCTGCCTCATTAATGAGTCCTCAGAGCTGTAGTGAATTAATTACTTCCTAATCGTGATCGATTTATTCTGTCAAAGTAATATCAGGTTTTTGCCTATAGTGCTGTTTAGTTTAGTTTTATCCTTATTTTCATGAAAGTCTATGGTTAATCGGTCAATTACCCATTACTCTTTAATTAAAATCTTTTGGATTGATTACCTATAATGCTGCACAGTTCATTAATAAAATACAGCAAGCGTTACTGATCAAACAGCTGATGAGTCACGAGAAATATATGACAGGATAAAATATTGTGTAGTAATTTGCTGCCTTTGATTTTATTAATTCTCTGACTCAGTGTGTGGTTGTGTGTGATGGATGTGTTTAGGGGTTGTGTTTCATTACCGCGCGCTGTCAGAGTCCTACTCCTTGTCGTTTGTGGACGCTGAGCGGGCGTGTGAGCAGAACTCGGCTCAGATAGCGTCTGCAGAACAACTCTGGGCTGCTTTCCACTCGGGCCTGGACGAGTGCTCGGCCGGCTGGCTCAGAGATCAGACCGTCAGGTTAGCCGTGCTTACACTTACTTTAAACTGTGTTTGTGTGTGTGTGTGTGTGTGTGTGTGTGTGTGTGTGTGTGTGTGTGTGTGTGTGTGTGTGTGTGTGATATCATCTCATATTAAAGGAAAGATTTGCAACTTTTCGAAAACGTTGCCACCTGATTCTGCGTATGAAAGGTGACTAAATTCAGTCTGACAACTTAATTGGTTAATAGAAAAGAGAAGAAATAGAAGAAAATTGGTCCAAGATTAAATTCGTACATGTACAAGGAAAAGTTCAGCCAAATGTTTCAGCTACTGAAATTCAAAGGAGAAGTAAACACTAACCTTTAACCTTTTAACACTTTTATTCACTACTTAACCAAAGTCAATCCTTTTGTTATTGATGCAAAACATTTCATTTTAAGCTCAAAATCTAAAAAAAGGCAATTACTTTATGACTTTTACTCTTAATATCTACAATAACACTAATAATAACGGCCCAAGAGTGAGTACCTGGACCTTATTGTCTGTGAGAGGAAAATTTACTGTAAATTTACTTAAGCTTTATTATAAAAAAAACCCGTTTGAACTCTGATAAAGGCATCCTGATGTGAGGAATTAACGCTCATATGCTAGCCAATCAGAATCGGGTATTTTAACAGTATACATATACAGTATATATTAGAAATAAATACAAACAACGCTTATGGATATACAGTAGACACAAAAAACATCCCTGACGGTCCTCTTTGTCGCAGGTGTGCAGTGATTTCTGTGTCATTGCCTTATCATTTGCAAGCCATATTAAGCTGTTCATTAGCAACAAAGCAATCCCCGAGCATCCGACTTGTGGCAGTACGCACTGACGCTCACTCTCCTCTCCAGAGTCCTCGTAGCCTTACAGGATCCTCCATTAATGGATCAAAGCAATTATTCATTAATGACACCGACTTCAGCCATGCATCGTTTGCATAATAATACTGGGGAACGCATCCTGGGGAATGCTGGGAGGATTTGATGCTTAGTTCAGCTCTTCACAGGTACTCGATTCAGAAACCAGAGCTGGGCTGCTACGGACACACCGAAAACACGCGAGGGGTGAGGAACTATGGGAACCGAGACGCCTCTGAACTGTTTGACGTGTACTGCTTCGCCAGTGGCATGCAAGGTGAAAGGAAGCTGTATGACATTGTTTAATTTATTATTATATGCTTGTTTATTTTGCTATTCTGGATTGTGAGACTAAATTTATTTTAGCCTTCGGGAAGATCCCGGGAATGTTTGACATTTATTGTACATCAAATACACAAGATGGATCTTTATTGTCAATCTGCTGTAAAAAGCTACAAAATGGAAGAGTGGAATAAAAATAAGAGTATATACTGAGACCTTTTATATGGAATAACTAAAAAAAAAAAATTTAAATCACACTTCAGTTATCTTTTGCGCTTCTTCTCCAGGTGATGTGTTTCCTATGTCGGCTCCGGGGAATCTCACCCTGGCTGAGGCCGTGGCTCAGTGCGCTGTTCTGGGTGCTCAGCTTGCCACAGTGGGTCAGCTCCATCTGGCATGGCGCTCTGGCCTGGAGCACTGTGAACCCGGATGGCTTGCAGATGGCAGTGTGAGGTACTCGGTGATTAAACCCCGTCCTGAGTGTAGAAGCCGAGATCCGGGAGTCCACTCTGATTCATCCCCAGAGCTGGCCAATGGGACTGCCATGTTCAGTGCATACTGCTACATAGGTAAATATTCAGGAATCCTGACAGGAAAACAAGGCTTGGGTTTAATTTCGTACTAAGACAACAACTAAGGCCATCAGAGTAATCAGAACAAAACACAGTACAGGTTAACACAAACGGAAATGGACTAACAGAACTCATTAGAAAACATCACGGAAGAAATACTCACATGAAAGTTTATTGTAGCCGAATATTAGTTTTGAGGATCGTTTACTAAATTCCAATTTTTTTTTTCAAATTGTCTCTTTGCGATGCGAAATATTTTGTTACAACACTAATCGATGCTTAAATTCGAACACATGCTTCAAACTAGCCACGTTTTCTAAAATAAGGGCGACAGGGTTGCGTTTCATTCAGTTTTATTTCTTATCTCTAACCTTCATATCTTATCCTGTTTGTCTTTCGCACTGTCCTTTATGAGTTGTGAAATAAAGTAAGACAGAAATTTGGAATGACTAAATATTTTCCAATTTTTAATGTTTGTTGCTGAGTAATGAGCCATGCTCTTGTGAAAAAGACTGCTAGATGCCCACATGGCATGGTACACAATTGGGGACTTTTTGTTTGACATTTCAGTCGCGGATCACAGCAGGAGGGTCGGCCGTAATGTGAAACACTCTGACAGAGTAAATAAGGAGGAAATAGAGGCTTGGGAATCTGTGAATCTTTTTTTTTTTTTTTTTTTTTTGAAAATGGCTGCACCTGATAGTCTGCTAGCCAAGAATCCACAGGAGGTTTCACCAACATTATGAAGTCCCTCCTGAGACCACTGATGTATTTAATAGAGGCTGAACCCAGAGGAGAGCCTGAGAGATGCCTTCAGCACGCACACTCCCAGCGGTTCAGCTTTTTAAAATAGAGATTTATTTACTCGTCTCTAGCTTTTATTAGTTATACATATTTTGTGAGTTTTTTTTACACAGTTTGTGATTTTATTTTCTCCTGATTTCCTTGTTGATCTTACAGAGACAGTGATTGAGTCTCTGTTTGTTTTTGCCCAGTGACTCAACAGGCCTGTGCCAAAGAGGAAATCTGAAACTAAAGCCATGAGTACACATTTACAACTGTCTTGTGTATTATCAGTCAATGTGAGGGCAAGCACTTCATCTATAAAAATCCAAGTGCACCTAAACTTACAATGGCCTTAAATTGGTGCTTAAAGTATTTTCGTGAAAATATCCAATGCTAAAAGTGAACACTATGCTTTTCATACACATACACACACACACACACACACACACACACACACACACACACACACACACACACACACACACACACACACTATTCTATAGCGGGGTTTTTTTTTAAACAGTAACCGTTTTATATTTATAGCAGTCACAGAATTATAATTTTAAAAACCTTATTTTCTTTCTTGGGTGCTGTGAATGACTCTTGAAAACCTATAAAAAGCTATTTAAAGTCATTTAGGTTCAAACTGAAAGCAAATATCAAATACACATTTTACAGTCTAGCTTAGATACATCCAACATCATCAAACTCAAAAGAAACACTCAGAAATTTCTAGATCGGAGGCATTATAAAATGAAACACCTTTTCTCTTCAACAAGTCTTTGACTAGCTTGATTTAGTTTGTCAGTGTTCCTCGGCTAGCTCACTACCATCATACAGCATGCTCATTCATCCTAACAGAGAAGTCTTTTCTCCTTCGAAAAAGCCTTGTTTTTCCCGAGCTAGCTAATTTTACCAAAACAGAGCCCACTACCTTTTTCAAAAGTGTTTTGATGGATCCTAACAGAGAAGTATTTTCCATTAACAAGGCCTTGTTTTTAAGCTACTGTAGCTACCCAGGATAGGTTGCCAGCACACTATTATTGGCTTTGTGCTGTGCATTACCATTAATCACAAACTATGACGGTATGATGGAAAACTGATGGTATTTATTCATCCTGTTTGGTACATACTGTGTGGTTTGGGATGAAGCTTTGAATTCTGAGTTTAGCTTACTTGCCTCTCAAAGCTGTTCATTAAAATCTTTCATCCAAATACTTGAGTATGATTTTGGTATGATTGACACAATTCTCATGAAATCTAGCATGTCTCTATCTTCCAGAAACACAAAGTTCCTCTACCGAGCCACCTGCACCCCAGACATCAAACTGGACCGGTCAAGTGGATCTGGGCACCGATTCCATCATGGCCAGCGACTCCATCTCTGATGATTATATTATGGCAAGTCTCTGTGTAGAGGACGGCTCCCTGGACTGGAGCAACCAGGAAGATTCCACCCAAAATACCCAGCAGGATGTCTCTACCCCAATGTCTGACATCACCACTGAGAGCCTCAAAGAGGAAAATAAAGGCGATGAAGTTACAACAGTGCTCTTGCCAACAGCAACCACGACTCAGAACAAATTGTCGTTCAGAAATGTCATGAGCATGAGCTCCTGGTGGAAACCTTGGAACTTGCTGACAGGAAACAATCAGGAGAAGAAGGACACCACTGCAAGTCCTCTGACCACAGTGCCAGGTGTGATGATCCTCGAAGTGGACACCAATTCAAACATAAAGTCTACTGCTTCTACTGCATCAGGTACAAATTATATATATATTAAGTACTTGACACTTAAGAAAATCAAAATTATTTTATTGAAAATTCTTAACAGAATTAAACCTGTCTCTGAGCCAGTGCTCCAATCATTAAGCATAAAAAACCTCTCTTACTCGATGCAGACTTTATTCTCTCTGTTATTGTTTCATTTCTTTTATCTTAAAGCAACCTTTAGTTCTGTTTTCAAAGGGCTATTATTGAAGTGGCATCTCTTTTTCTTCATCTGTCTCGTATACCTTTTTTTCTTCCTCAAAACCAGAAAAGAAGTTGACACATAGAGTCTCTTATCTTTAATACAGACTTTTGGTTGTGAAGATCCTGCCATGAGCTAAAGAATACATGAGTACTCAGGATGCAAATGAGTATGAATACATTACTTGGAATAAACAGATAATGTGTTCTAAATAGATACAAATACAGATACGAAACAGGAGATGCTCCGATCTTTCTTTGAACCGAAGTGCTGTTTTTTTTTGTTTGTTTTTTAAGGTAGCTTGTTGAGAACAGAGTCTTCCATTGGGATCACATAGAGTGATGCAAGACGGAGGGTATTGCTTTCATTCTGACAAGCAGTGAGATGTTAAGCTTTGGGCATGAGCGAGTGGTCAGATATGAAGTCTGTGGAACAAAGATTGACCATATTTATGAACGTGTGTGTGATGCGTTTACAGAAATGCCTTAATAGTGTTTGTTCATTCATCCTTAGTAACTGCCTGGTCAGCGTCGCTGTGGTATAAATAAGCTATCGGTTTATTCAATTAAATTAAATTTCATTTATTTGTATAGCACTTTTAACAATTGACATTGTCTCAAAGCAGCATTATATAAGCATAGAAACAGAATTAATTAACTTAATACTACTAAATTAAATACTATTTATCTTTAACATCTATCCCTAATGAGCAAGCTTGCTGCAACGGTGGTGAGGATAAACTCCCCGAGATGATATGAGGAAGAAACCTTGACACGAACCAGACTCAAAGTTTATCAAAATAACTACATTTGTTGAAAAATGCCACAAACAAAAATAATACAATTATTATGTAAATTAGACAAATAAAATCTCTGTTTCAAGAAAATAACAACAAGGGCATTAACCAGATACAAATAGGCATTGTAATTGTGTTAGGATTAAGTTGGTATGTCAGTAGTAGCTAGTGTGATATACAAGCTGCCCCCGGGGTTAATTTGTGGCACTTGTACAGTATATAAATCTGACAGTTGTTCCTAACCTGAACCATTTAGCCAATCACTGGTAATTAATTCCCCAGTTTGAGTCACCAGGTGGTTCTTGTGTCAACATATTCAATATGCTGAATATCCAGCTCCTAATTTACAGTCTCTTCAGTACTGCGGGTCAAATATCACAGAGGTACAGTAGAACATGTGAGTTTCTAAATGCAGCATGCGAGTTGTCATGATTGTTTATGAGCAGTGATCGTATTGTAATCTTAGGGAAATGCTGGTTTCAAACACCACTGCTTTTTTACAGGGGCATCACCAGGATCGAATTGTTGGTGAAATCCACATTACAGAAATACGACAATACTGAACGTGTAATACATCAACTGATCGTTTTTTTAGCTGTTATGTTATTTCTCGGTGCTTCCATATTGAGTTTCCATTCCTGAGCTTGCTGTTGATTTCTCAAATCTGTAATGTGGAACTATGGCAGCAACACATTAATTAATAATAGACTTTATAATGCTTGTAGTATGTTATTAATGAATAACTTTAATGATTCAGCCAGTTCAGTTTCACGTAATATTTCATTTCATGTTTGTTTTTGACAGCAAACTTTATTGCAGCTGAACGACTGATTTGACGGATGGCGTTAATGAATTTAGAACGTACATAATGGATGTCTAAGTCTAGGGCTAAACCTAATGTGTCTACATAGATGTCACTGTTTCCTGAAGAAACCTGTAAAAAAAAAAAAAACCTTCTGAAAGTAAGGAGTTCCAAGACTTTTTGGCTCTGGTCCTATATGTAAATCCCAGAAGATCATAAATGGCTACAGATCATAAACTTATATTTTCGCTCTGGGTTTTACACCTAATATTCTTTTGGATGGCTTACAGCCATTGCTGTTTCTAAAGAAGCCACATTTTTCCACATAGCCACTTACATTGTCATATTATCTGATGATCGATGATGTCGGTTTGACCAAAGAACATCTGATACAGTGTTAAATGTAGATGGAATTAAAATAGCAATAACTGAATAATAATAAAAAATACTAAATGGACAAGCTGGAGGTTTTTAGTTATGTCTTTAAATTTAAGCGCTGCCAAAATTTCCACCTTAAAAAACGAGTCCAAATTATAAGGACAGGCTTGTTATTTATATTAATTTTATAAGAGGCAGTTTAGAAAATCTTTGAAACCTTGGGCCACTGTGGTAAATATTGAGATATTATTGCTGAGATATTATTCATAAATGTTCACAAGCCCACAGCAATATGTTCTCCATAATTGATGATTAATGCTTTTTTTTTTTTAAACCATAATTGTCCCTACCCCTTCTGGCATTAATATTTCCAAACAAAGATGTATGACTAGCAGTTAAAAGCAGTGAGTACTGATACTTTTGCCAGAACATTTTTATGATTTCAAACCATTAGCTTCATCCTCAGTGTTTTTCAATGCAGATTAATCCGTTTTTGCATTAAACATAGTGTCAGTGCATAAACATTAAGAGTTTGTTGCTTTGTTTTTATCAATGAGGATTACCGTTTTATCTGAATGATTGCGGGGGGTTTCGAGAGAGAATTGTGTGCTAGATAAATATGAGTTTGTGCCTCAGGGAGAAATAAAGAAGAGAGAAATGGTTGGGCAAGAAGTCTGAGCCAGCCTAGGTTATTGTAATGGATGTTGCCTTGTCAGTACTGCTACTTCAAATTAAACCCAGTGCCTGAGCACTTCTCTCTAGAGCAAACTAAGCAAAGTCACTGCTCCCTGCAAGCTTGTTCCACTTCTAGGCCAGATCCAGGCCAGAGGCCGTAAGAGAAAGACCTTGCATCCTTCAGTTAGATGATTATTTAGGTTTGCTTTAAATCATGTGAGTCATGTTCTGCATCCAGAGCTGGCAAATTGAAGACAAATGTTCTATGTTACACTTCCAATTCAGAGATTTGTTACTCAGCTCATCAAATAGATTTTCAGGGCTCTTTATTCATATTATACAGTTTCCTTGTGTGTACTTCAGATATTCTTGATTCAACAGATGTAAAATTAACACCACCGTTTAAAAACAGAATAGAAAATGCAGACTAAAGGCAGTTCTAACGGATAATACATAAACACGACAATGTCAAGCGTTCAAATTAAACTTGTGTGAAAGTGTCAAGTATATCGGCTATGTAATGCTGCATGAACAGTCCCAGTTGCACTGATCACATTAATCATTAAAGATCTGTCAATCTGGCTTTCACCCTTATTATTCAGTAATTTGATAGTCTATAGCTAGCTAGCTCTTTGAATTAATAAAATAAAACAAAAAAAGTTTAATGCAGTCTCTTAAAAAAAAAAAACTTGACCAAGCACTTCTCTGTTAAAGTGAACTCCTCAGTTCATAACTTTACCCATGAATAATTAATGATTCATTAGTAGTGTCCTATATTATTAATATTTATTTTTACTTGCAACAATCTGTGTATTTACTGGCAAATGGAAAATAAAATAAATTTCACGGTAACGTATGATGCTTACCACTGATGCTCTCATCAGAGATCTAAATCTCTCTCCAGGATTCGGCAATGTGTATTGTGAAAATCACTATACAAATAAATTATGTATTGAATGGAATAGTGAGATTGAGTTTCAGTGTCAGTGGAGGTCGGTAGAATGGGTTGATGACCTCTACAGACCACTCTACCCTCTAGACGAGAGAACTAGAGCTTTCCAAGATCGGGTTTAGTCTATAGGTTTGGATTTCAGTACATGTTTCAAACTTGGCCCAAACTTCAACCATCAATGTTTCAAAGCAAGTAGAAATCCAACCATGTTGAGTACATTATTGAAGTCAGATTCAATAATGGATGCGAGTGCTTGCTCTCTCTGGCTTGCTGAGATAAAAACTTGGCGTGAGAACTAACAGAAATACACCCTCCAGTTATCTCATAAACAGTTGGTCAGTGAGTTTATAGACTCTGATATTCTGAGTGGTTTGTTTGTTCCAAAAAGTCCATTAATAATGAAGTTAATATTTCAGTTCAAGCATTAATTTTACTTTAGGCATCTGATTGAATCATCAATTAGTGCTGTTGTTGAAATATTGACCTGACTGGTGAATTGATAGCAATTAGATTTAATTGGGTGGAATCTAGAGCGCAAGGGAGCTCACAAACAAATTTTGCTCTGCATGCTGGCAAGGACGTCTCCTCATGTAATGCATGTTTAATTTATAAACTTGCTAATTGAAGGCAGGGCGCTGCAATGATTAGTTGCAAATGGAAGTAATAATTGAATGATTTAAGTGGTTGGAAAGGCTGAAGTTGGTTGCTAATGTGTTCCAGTCATAGAGAAGCAAGAAGCAGCATGGTAGAAATAATTACATTTTCTTATTAGTCTTTAGGCATCTACAGATTTGTTAGAGTTTCTGAGTTTTACACGGCAGATTTTTATTGCTAAGGACTATTTTCTTTCATAAGAGGAGGTCATTGGCATTCCACCGGATAAGAACAGAAAAATAATTTTATGTACAGTACAAAATACCGTATGTTGAATGTTGTTATATAAGTATATTGTAATTCCAATACATAGCTGTGTGCATCCATATATTGTGGCTTTAGATGTAAACCCAGGTAAAAAAAATTATGCTTACAGCTAAGCTATTGTAAGTTAATTTAAATAAAAGTAAAAAAAAGTTTCAGTGAAAGTTTATTGGCTTAGAAATGGTATTAATCACTATGAACAGATTCTCCAGAATGAATTTGTGTGCATCATTTAGCGTTAATTGTATTCAATTATTTTAATATTCAATTTACTTGTTTTTATGAAACACATTTGCAAACATCCACATACACATAGTTATTAGATACATGCACACCCACAGAGACAAAACTCAAAGAGCTCGCAGCTCCTGATGTCTCGGCCTGAATAAATAAAGAGGAGGGATGTGACAAGCGATTACATGATGAAACTGTCTGGCATATATTTCTCAAGTCAGTCTCCCCCCTTCAACTCCGCTGAGAGAAAAGAGGGAACACAAACACATATGCATGCTAATTACCAAACCAGCTAACGTTGATGACTTATTAATACATTCGGTCTTTAGATTGATGTGATCCCATGATATTGCTCTTTTTCCTTCTCAGATACCTTCCTACCAAAGACGTTTTTTTTTGCAGAAATGTTTATTTTTGTCTGATTAATTGCTGCTCATGCACGTGCACCATTAATATATTGATAAGTGGCTGTGATAGAAATAGGGTTTTATTCATAGTTCCCATGCTTTCATAACCGGAGTCTCCGCATCTGGCTTATGTTCATTTCTATTTGCTTGTTTTTCTATAGGACCAGTTCCTTGGTGGTCACGTTCATGGTTCAACAAATTTTCCACAACCGGAGATAAAATGACGGCATCCCCTCAACTAGAGAACACAGAAGCCTCATCGGAAGTCTTGCTTGAGACCACAATAGAAGACCTGGACCAAGTCATGACCACAGCTACAGCAGATTGGGCAGTAGTGACTGAGGTTCTCCAGCTTGGAAGCATGACGCCTGACATGGAGAAGGAGGTTGTGCCCTCTGCAGTTTCAAACAAGAAAGAAGAAGGAGTAGAAGAAGACAAGGAGAAAGGGACTGGCCTAATGCAAGAGGAACTTAGAGAGGGGACGAGGACAGAGGTGGAGGGTAGCTCCTGGGGGGAAGTGGATCTATCAGAAAGTACAAGCACATCCCTAACAACAGGGCAAGTCCTGACTAGTACGTCTCCTAGCGCGAAGGGTACTGTAGTGACAACTACACAGCAAGTGGAAGAGATAACTGCTGCTGAGGCTCGGGGAGAGATCCAGTATGAACTGATGACAACAGCAAGCCAAGCCAACCAAAAAATAACCACCGTCTCTGCCTCCTCAACATTGGCTGCTTCTGAAAAGGAAGAAGGAGCCCAGACCACCTTCATTTCTGATCTACCCACTTCGTCTCCTCAAAGTCTGACAGAAAGAGGAGTCATCTCTCCCATGACTTCTGATGAGTACCATCTGTCAATCTTTGGTACCCTGTTGCCTGGCAACCCAGAGAGCGGCCTTGGTAACTCTGATTCCAGCAGGAACAATGGATCTGAAGGTATGTCTGGCTTTTTTTTCTGTCTCTCTCTTTTCGCATTCAATTGGACCTTGATTTGCCCAAAATTTCTGAGTTAATGTGGCATGTGCACTTGAGTGTCAGGTCTCTACAAAATACAGATAGCCGGAATACATCCGCCGAATACATCATTGGCAATATCATAATGTTTGACAGCTGAAACACCCCATTTCATATTTTCTTCCACATTCCCTTTTTCAGAACATCTGCCTGCTTTTGGGAGTAAAAAAAGCATTAAAAAGCCAGCGATATTGATGGGGTGTTGGCAGCTATTAGCTGTCAAACACGTGGGCAAAAAAATGAACTAAAACCCCATAGGGATAAATATCTCATTAGATCCAGAGTAATTACTGTTGATAAGGCAGCTCTTATGAAACACTCCATAATACAGCTTGAATATTGGATATTACATTAACAGAACATGGCAGAGAGCTAAATATGCATATGCAGACAAGAAACACTTACTGGGCCAAATTAGCAGCTCTCAGAGCCCGAAAGGCACTCAGAACTCTTCAATATGGACGGAAAGTTTCTGAGGAAACAGAACTCTATTCATTACTCCCGCCAGACCCAACGGCAGCAACATTCGGTACTAATAGTCATCCTCCAAGCCTAAATTAGAACTCTCTAAGTCTCCCAGGCCAGGTTGTATTACAGCAACAACAAAAGACTTCAACGTGAGCTGTTAAAAGGATCAAAAGCTATCAACGCTAGCAGAAAATAGAGAGCGAATCAACTGATTAGACTCAGGGTGCAATGGCCTTTTTCAGATCTTTCCTTCTGATTGGGAATCAATCCGAATTATGTCTGAGGAATATCATATTAGCATTTTTATAGCATACAGCAGTTGAGCGAGGCTTATAGAAAACCAAAGTAGACAAAATAAATTGATGTATGTTTGTCTTACACATAGACTCTGTTGCTGTGTATGTTTGTTTTATTTTGTCTACTTTGCCCCTTTGGAATGTATCTGGACCACCACATCCACACACACACACACACACACACACATACACACACACATACACACACACACACACACACACACACACACACACACACACACATATATCTATATATATACGGTCTCAGTTTAATGGCAATATGGATCCGATCGTTCATTTCTTCTTTTATTTTTGATTTACTCCTGCTGTTCATATACAGTACGGTACTGTATGTGTAAAAATGATTAACACGGGTCTGGTTAATTAATAACAGCACTTCTCAAAGGCTGGGTAATTTTCACTGAGCAGCTGCAGAGTGATTTGCGTTTAGAGATGAACACTTTTGAGTAATCGTTCCTTTCATTCTGATGAATAGTTAGTGGTTAAAGATTTTGCGAGGGCCATTAGTGAAAACCAAAACTTAGATAATGGAGATATCCAACATTTTCCTCATTCAGCGAAAAGACAGTGCAGGCACACACACGCCAACAGATTCTGTCCTCTGTGTCAAAGTCATGAGCTGAATCCAAAACGAGTTGCACAAAAGCATCCATTAAGGAAGGATATTTCTCCCAAGACTTTATAGTGCTGCCATCCAACTGTATCTTTTCCTTTTCAACCCCTTTAGTGTCTCTTCTTTTTATACACACACACACATGCACACACACACTAATATCATCCCTCTCAGATCATCTCTCTAGAGCTCCTCTGTCCATCTCTGTAAGCTCTATGCACACACGTATAAGCCTCTGACTCCTAAATGTCCTCCAAATGGGAATTTTCCTCTCATAAAAATCCTAAAGGTCAGTCCTGAGATAACACAATGGCTGGAGGCTACAATGACAAATCCTACATATCATCATTTTCAGCCAACCATGGCAGCTCCTGTCATGACCTGCTCCTACTACTTTGTGTGGAAACTTATCGTGAGGATATTTTGGCTAGGAGTGTGGGCTTGTGCACCAGTTGATTGATTCTCTGTCGGTTCGGTTTAGAGAAATTCAGGCTGAACGAGGTCGAGCCGCTCTCTCTCACAACTGTCAGCTCTGTTTATAAGGCCTGCTTTGACCTTGTGTGTTACATCACACTTCAGCCAACGTGCTCTGGTGGCTGGGCCGCTCGTCAGATCCTGAAAAGAGGGACAGAGCTTGCTTTCTCTTTCTCTCTCATTCTCTCTTTCTTTCTCTCTCTCTCTCACACACACACACATTGCCCATGTGGTGACATCAGCTTCAGAGAAGTCCATAAATCCATCGCCGCCGTCCATTTCACTTCTTCCCTCCCGGTGATTGGGCTGATCGTCGATTGAGTTGGAGTTTCGATTAAGTACGCCTGTGTGATGTGTGTGGCCTACTCCAGTTCAGTTTCACTACCTGGAATAACTTTGCCAACGAGAGCAGAACCAGATTTGTATGTGCCTCCATAAATATAATAAACAAGAGGCGTAGGCAGGAATTTATTTTAAAACTTTTGAGGAAATCTAATAAAGTCCTCATGTGATTCATACAATGATACTGATAACTGTGACATGCGCATGCTTTTTGTGAAACTGCAGATACCTATATGACATCTACATAAAATCTAAATAATTAATCTATTGATGAAACCACTTATCCAATTATCTATTCATTCATCTATCCATCCATCTGGCCATCAAGCCTTTTAATATCTCTATGAACCATCTATCTTTCCATCCGTTCATTCATCCATATGTCCTTATCTATCCATCCATTTTTTATCTATCTATCTATCTATCTATCTATCTATCTATCTATCTATCTATCTATCTATCTATCTATCTATGAAACCACATATTCACTATCTATTCATTCATTCATACATCCATACATCCATCAATCCATCCAACTATCCATCCATCCATCAATCCAGTTATCCATCTATCCATTAATATCTCTATGAAGTCATCCATCCATCCATAAATCCATCCATCCATTCATCCATTCATCCATCCATACAACTATCCATCCATCCATCCATCCATCCATCCATCCATCCATCCATCCATCAATCCATCTATCCATTAATATCTCTATGAAGTCATCCATCCATCCATAAATCCATTCAGTACATCCATCCATCCATCCATCCATCCATCCATCCATCCATCTATCAAATAATATCTCTATGAAACCATCCATCCAGACATTCATAAATCCATCAATTTATCCATTCATCTATCCATCAATCTATGTATCCATACATACATCCATACATCCATGTACACAATCGATTCTAAGCCTAATCAGGTCAGTTGGTATGGAGTCTTTAAAATATTTTTTCTTCCTTTTCACTTTTCACAACATTTTAAAATTTCAAGACTATATTTAATAATAGAAAAAATTGTATGATTTTACCATCTAAAGTGTTTTCCCAGGCCACCACACATTTCTTTCTCTATTGACTGCTAAATTTCTTGGTGTCAGGTATAATGCCAGGCTGACACAATATTAAGCATGTTGACAAAAACACACCTCTAAACCCCGCTGGACTTAACTGATGTCTAGCACTGTGTGTATCTGGTGTTTCTGCCTATCCCTCTCACCCGCTGACAAAAAAAAACAAAAAAACAAAGTCCATCACTGGGATGTCTGCAAATCCATTAGTGTGCTAATAATTATGCCCAGTGCCAGTGATGTGCGAATGCGCATGTATTGAGGCTGGCAGGCTTATTAGAGGATGTGACGAGAGCACCTAACGAGCCAATTAAGGCTTGGGGTGCCGCTTGCCACTTAAAGAAATGAGGGGCTTCTAATTAACGCCGGGAGGTGACCAGTCGAGAGAAAAAAACGTGTGAGGATGAGGAGGGGGTGTGCGGAAGAAAGAGGGACAGGATGGCGGGGGGTTCAAGGCTCATACGCAGCCACTTTCAGTGCGGTTTCTATGGCGATGGAGCTGCAGAGCATCGAATGTGGTGTGGATAGTTTGTAAAGCACAGCAAGAGAATGAGAAACAGACGATGGGATTACAAAAGGGGAGAAAAATACAGCCAGGTTCAAATGTGGCATTTCAAGAGATTTTCATTTTAAATGGTCCTGCCAGATGAGAGCATCAGTGATAAAATATGTAAAGTCCAGATTTTGAAGCAAAACTAATTAAAATAATAGTTATTCATTGTGACAGAAAAGCATTTGCATGAATAAATAATGTGCCTGATTAGTGACTGAGCTGACAGAAAGCCTGTTCTTCAAAGGGGTCTTTTCAGCTAAAAGCTTGGTATAAAACATCTCTCCATCGCACTCGCACTATCGCACTACGCGTGCTATTGCTTTAAACGCCTGTTTCCGGTGCTAATATATTTTTTGTGTGCGGGTTGCCTTCACCGAAATGTGACCATTTAGATTAAATAGCTTTCCCAGTACTACGGATCAAAAATATCGCACATCATTTTTTTCAAACTTCCCAGCTCAATGAAACCTGTCAACATGGCTAAGCTAACAGCGGAAAATCAGCACTAATTATTGCCTTATTGCTTTCCATAATTCCAACCAGATCTGGTCTCCCTCAGTTGAATTCACTATATAAAGGCGAGTATGGGTTGTGAGATGAAACACAGACTAACCCTGAGAAATAGATGAACAGATAGAAAGAGAAAGGCAATTAAGCAGTGAGCTATTCATCTCTCTGAAGAGAACAGGGGTCGAGGTGTTCATTAAAGTGAATCGTCAGGACACAGCTGAGCTCAGCGAGTGGCATTACATCACCGATTTACAGCACTTAGCACTTCCACATCATCGTTTCAAACATCCCTGGTGTATCGGTTACTGT
Organism: Tachysurus fulvidraco; assembly: GCF_022655615.1. Taxonomy (NCBI): domain Eukaryota; kingdom Metazoa; phylum Chordata; class Actinopteri; order Siluriformes; family Bagridae; genus Tachysurus; species Tachysurus fulvidraco. The sequence continues at coordinate 5,169,021 of NC_062539.1, read as the reverse complement.
ACAGAGTGCAATGTAAAGAAGATCCTATTCTATTCTTGTCATTTCATTTAACTATGCACCAACTGACCACAGACCATAATTTAACCCATTGAACCAGTACATTGTCGTTCCTTTCCCACGGAAATCGACTTATCGGTGTAAACAAATAAATAATTTTATCGGCAGTCACAAATCTGATATAAACATAAGAGTCAGGACTCTGTTAGCTTTTGAGAGTGAGACATGTGTTTTGCGTCTGTTGATAACCTTACACAGAATTGTAGTGGTTAAAGGTAAACTCCTTCAGATTTTAGATGATTATGAGCAAGTACTTGGAGGATCTCTGCTAGATCCTTCACTTGTTCCAATAACAGCCTACACTCTACTGAACATTTTAGACTGTGACGATTCAGGTTACTAGTCAGGATGCTGTCATTACTCTGAGAAAAGACTTGATTCATCATGCATGGATCCACAAGGTGGAAATGTGAGGGAATGAATTGTTCATTTAAAGATTGCGGTTGAATATAGTGTTACTTCACAATACAATATTGAATACCGACTCTCTCTCTCTCTCTCTCTCTCTCTCTCTCATTCTCTCTCTCTCTCTCTCTCTCTCTCATTCTCTCTTTTCTCTTTCTCTTTCTCTCTCTCTCTTTCTCTCTCTCTCACTCACTCACTCACTCTCTCTCTCTCACACACACACACACACACACACACACACACACACACACACACACACACACACACACACACACACACACACACACACACATTTGATGATGTTGTGTGTTTTAGTGTAAAGTGAGCTCCAGACTTAGGGGTGTGTTTTTGTGTCAAAATCCTAGTCATTTGTGTTAGCTAGGAAAGTGGACTGTGTTTTTGTTGTTGTATAAATCTGCAAATGTGTTTTTCGTGCAATTTAGTCAAAGCGCACTGCTGCCATTGAGTGTGTCTCAAAATGCTGTTTATCTAATAGCAGTGCAAGGGGAAAGGGTGTGTGTGTGTGTGTGTGTGTGTGTGTGTGTGTGTGTGTGTGTGTGTGTGTGTGTGTGTGTGTGTGTGTGTGTGTGTGTGTGTGTGTGTGTGTATGTGTGTGTGTGTGTGAGTATTTGTGTGTGTGTGTGTGTGTGTGTGTGTGTGTGTGTGTGTGTGTGTGTGTGTGTGTGTGTGTGTGTGTGGGACACAGTGTGGTCTACCATAAGTAACCCTCTCAGAGACAGTGGAATAGATGTTCTTCTGTTTCAAAAGCAAGTTGTTTTGAAAAAAGCTTTCTCTCTCTCTCTCTTACAAACACACACAAATAATGTGTGTAGAGTGCAGAGTACAGCAGAGCATCTGAGAAACTGCGTAGTTGCACTTCAAGTTGTTTAGACAGGTTTGTCACAGCGCAGGTCAAAGGCAGAGCTCATCCAACACGCAGAGGTACATTAGAGGGAACAGAGCACTGAACCTCTGGAAAGCCATTACAAGCCCCAGTAAGCACTGCTGCCAGACCTGCTCTGGTGTGTGCTTGTTTTGTGTGTGTGTGTGTGTGTGTGTGTGTGTGTGTGTGTGTGTGTGTGTGTGTGTGTGTGTGTGTGTGTGTGTGTGCGCTCTTACCCAGTCGCTGAGACAGAAATTGCTCTCTGCCTTTCTCGCGAAATCAACTCATTTGGACTTTAGAGCAGTTAGTGGTGGCTGCTTGATAACAGCACCATGTTCACATTATTTCTCTAAAACCTACCTGTCTCTACACACACAGACAGAGTGTCAAACACCACGCCAGATACAATTAACCTCTTTATTGTACCTCGGCGGTGAGAGCTAAAGTAAAGTGAAATTCGCTCGACTTCGTGCCGAGGAGCTCATCAAGGTGGTGAGATTTCTATTCTTAAAAACAAGGAACAATGGCAAGACCTGAACAAATCAACTAGACCAAAACACGAACAAATCAATGACTTAACACAGAAAGATTGTTCACTTGTGTGATATCTCCCACCTCATGCACTGTAACAAGATAATCAACACTATTCACTTCACCTCTCAGTGGTTTTAATGTTATGGCTGATGGGTGCTTTTCCACACAGCTCAGTATTATAAAAAGACGTCCATGAGCTGAAGTCAGAGGCCCCTTTAAAGCGTTGTTTGTTTTAACGGCGTCCCATTTCGTCTTTATTGCTATGAGCACCGGGTCATGACAGTGTTTATAGTGTTGTCTGGGAGATACTACACTTAATGAGCAATGCGTTTGTTTGTGTGTGTGTGTGTGTGTGTGTGTGTGTGTGTGTGTGTGTGTGTGTGCGCGCTTGTGTGTGTGTGTTTAGACTCTACAGCTATGGATAGATGCAGTTGCTTGCACGGAGGAACGTGTCTCCCTCATGACGAAGGCTTCCAGTGTTTCTGCCCACAGGGATATACAGGAGAGAGCTGTGAGATTGGTGAGTCGTACCACACACACTTACAGTACACTCACACACACACACACACACACTGAAACACACTCAGACACACTTTAACGCACTCACACACACCCAGACACACACATTCACTTACACACACTCACCCACACACACACAGACACTCACAGACACTCACAAACACACACACACACTCACCCACACACACACCAACACACACACAAGCACACACTTTACAACCATGTACATTGCTCAGGGCTCACAGAATCTCCTCAGGCCTCTGCATCACCCACTGCTTCATCGTCTCTCCACATTGACTGAGTGTGTGTTTGTATCTGAAGAGAATAAATGACATGGTTGGCATTGGTAATAAAACTGAGCTACCTGATTCAAGGTATGCACCATGTCTTTTTTATCTAGCAAGAAATCAAACCGGCAATCCGTATAGAGCAATCCTGCTTTTCATTACGATGCTAAACAGCTAACAGGATGCTTTATGCGTTTCAGGAGAGTAACTCATTTGTCCAAGTTTTTCTGTCATTCTGTGAGCAACTATGAGAAAAAAAACATTAAGAAAAAATTGTCATTTTGACACAACTAAAACGATAACATCTATAAACATAGAAACTATAACATTTTTATCCTTGCTTGGGACCAGCACTGAGATTTTATCCCCTCAGTGGTTGGATCGATCGCCTGCTAGTTTTTGGTTGTCATTAAAAGTCATGTTTAATCCAGCTGACCTTCTGCTGATTTTTCCATTATGTTATTAAGACAGTAGCTGTGTTTATAAGCCGATTAACATGATGCGATCTGCTGTATTGTGTAACCTATCCATTCCATTAGCCTGTCCACTAGCCGTCACAACGATACCATCACCTCCATCAGCCTGCAGTTCTCTGACTCTGTTAGCCTAACCTAGCAGGGATGCCATGTCGGATTCTTCAGCTGTTTGCACCTCGCTGAAGCTTATTTACAGCTCAGTCAGAGCTCCTGCAGCAGCAGGAATAAATCAGCCTCAGATCCTGAACACTTACAGCCTTCAGTAAAGCCTCAGCTGAAATAAAGAGATTTGCAGGGCGCGCTGCACAACACCACAACATCCAGCGTCTGTTCCAGAAATCCTCACACGTCCGTCCGTTGCTTCTGTGTCCTCGGTAGATTCTGCATTAACGTGTAGCGTGAGCTAGAAAGCATTTCAATCACAGCAGTCAATGGGACACCGATGACCTCTGTGTCATTCGTTAACACGTTGATATAGAAAGCGAGCGGAACAGAAAAGGCTCAACGTGCGCTGAATCACAGAGGTCAAAGCTCAACTAGTTCATCATGAGAGAGACATGAATGATGGATGTGGAGAGGTCAGGGTTGAGATCTGAGCATGATTCATCTCTGCTGGTCACGTGATCTGATGCGTCACCAGGCTGCATGGACAGACGCGAGCTGTTGCATTTGTTTGGTCGGGATTTATTCAGCTTATCTTGGAGAGAAACTTTTATTCGAGCCCTCAGGAAAAGACCGCGATGCAGTAGCTGAATTGTTGATTCTGATCAGGTTACTTGTAAAGCTGACCGTGATTCAAATCACAGGTTTATATTATTATTCAATCCGGTTTTATTTTAGTAGCACATATAACAATAGACACGAGCAGAAAAAGCAGTAGGAAAATAAAAAATAAGAACGTAATAGATATAATTGTGACATTAAGTGTATCCCAAAGAAGCAAGCCAGAGGTGACGGTGGTGAGGGAAAAAGTCCCTGATACGATATGAGGAAGAAAAAGAGAACCTTTTTCTCATCTGGTGACATCAGAGAGGTTATAAATCATTTACTTTAATTCTAAAATATATTGTAAGTGCCATTGTGTAACAAGGAGCTCATGAACAACATGTTAACCTGAGCTTCAGCACAATTTCTGAACGAATTCTAGTTTAAAAAATGAAGTCTGTTTTGTTGACGTTTTCAGCTGTTCAATGATCTAGATTTGAGAGTCTAAAGCCAGCTTCATGGTCTCTAAGTGACAAGCGGAAGTGAGGAGGAGCCTCCAAGTGATGAGACTCCAAACAGAAGTATTAATGCTGATGAATTAGTGTTGCTTTTACTGTTCATTTATATCTAGCAAGATAAAAACATCATAAAGTTATTCTGTTGTGATCTTTTAATCTATATATAGATAGATAGATAGATAGATAGATAGATAGATAGATAGATAGATAGATAGATAGATAGATAGATAGATAGATAGATAGATAGATAGATAGATAGATAGATAGATAGATAGATAGATAGAGATGTTTTAAAAAGGATTTCAACGATAGTTAAATAAAAAAAGTATATAATAAAAGGTAAAAAAAGAAAAATGCACTGATAAATTCCTCGAGTAAATGTTTTCCATTCTGGATTTTTAGAAGGAGTCACTAGTGTCATTGCTTTGTAACAGCCAGTGGTAGAGCTGAAGCTTTCTGCCGCAGGAAAGCATCAACACGGAGAACGGGATGGTTTCTCTGTAACAAGCTATGTATCGAGTGAATGTCATGGACATTCAACAGGTTTAACTGTAACTGTATATGGATACAAATTATGACATCATTAACCAGAAATCAGAAACTGTAACTGTGGAAAATGCCTTTTATAAAAGGCATCTTTTCTAGAAGTTTCTGCACTTCAGATAAAATAGAAACCCACCGGGAACAAAAAGATCTCTGTTTAAGGTTTCAGACGTCACAGTACAATAATATTACAGTTGTAATCAAATATCTGGGACACAATCTCAAAAAACTCAGGATGACGATGAAGCCTGTAGATCGAGAACCATTCATCTAGCAGCGTGAATGGTGTTCTGGAGGAGCGTAGAGTCAATAAGCATTAAGGGAAATGGTTGGATGTGGTGTTGAGAAAAGAAAAGTGAAGAGTCGTTTTGAGCTGCGTGCGATTGGTGCAGTGAAGCCGGCGAGAAAACTCAGAGCGTCGAGCAGAAAAGGGCTGCGGCTTTATGGCTCCTGTCGAAAGAGTTGCAGCTGTGCGGTCTGACTGAATCCAACCTGTTTGCATAATGCATAAGCGGATCAATATTCATGAGGAGAAAAAGTACGTCGAGGCTGAGGGAATGGAAAATGACCTCTGTATTGTCGCCATCTCGGGTGACCCACTCCTAAGCTGGCGTCTCCTTCGGAGAAACTGGAGCGAAGTACAGCGTATGCGGCTTGTTAGGGACACGGAAACCACGTGGCGTAAAGTGTCACGCAAAGTCACACAAAGTTTCCGCGGTGTTACTGCATACAGCGGGTAAAATGAAATGATTTAATTAAGTAAGATCACTTGCGATGGATCAGTTACTTCAGCATGAGAAATAAAAATAAACGAAATAATCTCAATATCTAGTCCATCTCTCTATTTTTACACCGTCACCATGGCAACAATCCAGACAGTATGCGTGATGGTCAGTTTTGGTCTGCTGGGCCATGATATGGCAGTTCCGTCTTTCTCTGGAGTCATTATCTTTGGTGAATTTTGATGCAGATTTTCTCATCTCTTTGCACTGATTTCGTGTTCTGATTCACAAGAAAAGCTTGATTCTTGGCCTGAATCATCCCTTTGTTTCTCTTTTTCTTTTGACTTCTAGTGATATATAGAGATGTTATTTTTATGCACACAGACCTGGGCAGCACTGACCACACGGTCATCATTTAAACTTAAATCTTCATTTGGGTTACTCGCTTTCTGACTCAACGACTCACGTTAAGTGAACGTGAATGACTCGTGATTCCTTTATGGAAAACGTCTCTTTTATGATCACTTCAGAAAAAAGGATATTCATCTAAAAGTACAACTTTTCCAATAGTCTTATTAATCTAGAAAAGGATTCATCTAGAAGCGTGAATGGAATTATGGAGATGTTCATCAAACCCATGAGGAGCTTAGAGTCAATAAGCATTAAGAGATATTATTGAATGTGGTGTTTAGGAAAGAGGCCAAAAAAATGGAAATTGTGCCTGTTTTTGTTGTTTCCATTTTTATCATTGAATGTCTTTGTCATGTCCTTCTCTACACCGGTGTTTAATGGTTTATATTAAAGTAGATACTCAGGACTTTAAGAATTTGTAGTTTTTCATAAGTATTTCTGTTTTCCCCCAGTGTACTGTGGCAGTATATACATAGAAAAGTTCTACAAAAAAGGGAAATCTAAAATCTGAAGGTGTTATGGTGTTATCTTCAGCCACTAAGGCCACGTTCACACTGCAAGTCTTTTAATGCTCAATTCGGATATTTTGCTCAGATCTGATTTTTTTGTTTTGGCTGTTCACATTACCTTTTAAAATGTGGCCTATATCAGATACCAGTGTGAACAGTTTGCTGTTTGAACTGACCCGCATGCGCAAACGAACAATAACAATGACGTCACACGCAGCACGCCGTTGCGCTAAAAAGTTGGCGAGGTTATGGAGGAGGTATTGTATCATCTGGTGCAAGCAAACATATCATGTAATGCTATAATGTGATGGATTCAATGCAAACATGTGCCGCGTAACCACTTTATATAACACTCTTAACACGTACACACGTTACCAGTCACGTTTCTGTCACATTTTCGCCGGCACAAAAAAATAAAATAAATAAAAATAAACGTTTGCGCGGCGAAAACGTGACACAAACGTGGCAACTGGTAAGGGGTGTGTGTTTTAAAAAAAAAAAAGTCTTCGCCGGCACATAATTGTGACAAATGTCGATGTAGATTAACGTAAAAGTCGCATCAAATCCGCCTTGGCTGTTCACACTGCGGCCACATTGGAAAAAATCAGATTTGGGTCTGATTCAGGACCACATATGGAAGTGGCCCAGATGTGAGTGTTCATACTACTCCTGAAGAAGTCTGACCTGGTCACTTGACCTCAAAAAAGTCTTACATTTTATATCAGGCTTTTATATCAAAAATCTCAGCTAGTCTTGGACTGACACTGGAGACTCCTTCCTTAAATGTTAAAAAGAACAAAAAAACTATAGAGATGCTTTTCTTTATTTAAACAGGAAAAAGTCACCATGTCACTGAGTAGACGTTAAATCTCAACACACGTTTTAAAAAGTGAATGAGTATCTCGTCGTGCGTATTAAAGAACAAGAGCTGTTCTTTGTGAGATTACATTATGTTAACACTTACATCATTTGGCACAGGCTCTTATTCAGAGCGTCTCACATTTATTTATCCCATTTATACAACCGAGGGTTTGATTGTTAAGGGCCTTGCTCTTTGAGCCCCCAGGTAAAGTTGTCTTGGGATTTGCACTCACAAGCTTCTGATCTGTAAGCCATCAACTACTTTTAAACAAATATAAAACCTTTTATGTCTGAATCTTCCGACCAATCAGTGACTTGACCGGCGTCTAAACACATATTTATTCGAACCGACAAAAATTCGAATGAAAACATAAACCATTAAAAGGCTTCATTTCTGTGCACGTTGTACTCTGGTGTCCAGAGCTCTGTTGCCTCGGGCTGTTTGTTCTGAGACTGAAAACACTTTGGCATTAATGATTCAGCCTGTGCACACAAATGCAGAAAGACAGACAGTGAGATGGCTTTCTGTGCTCTGCCAGGGCACCGGGTCAGGTCGAACTTACCCTCACAGTGTTTCCCCTTTACTCTGTGAATGGAAGAGGAAAGTTTATCGATAGCCGTAGCGTCCATCCTGTTGACATTACAGCCGTATTAAGTCTCGTACCTGTCAGCGGAGACGTTCTTGGCACATATTTTATTTGAGACCTGTTACAATGAGTGTTGAATATCATTGTTAAACTACCCACGAAACATTTATAGTGCAGTATACACTGTGTTCTTGCTCAGAGGGTCGAGACCTTGTAAAGGCGGCCGTACTGGTCCGCTCTGACAGGTTGTGTGTGTCGCTGATGCTCTTGGCGGGGGTCCAGAACATTCCGACACTGAGATCCATGTACCACCTGGTGCTCAGACACCCCGCGATTGATAGATTGACAGGAGAAAGACAGACCCCGGCGAGGTTCTCGGCACGTACGCGCTGTTTTGAGCACGGCACAAGGAAGCAAGTGAAAGCAAAAGCTCTGTGCTGCCTGACAGCCTGATAGAGAGAGGAGAGAGGTGAAGATACAGGGGGCAAAGCCAGTGATGGGGTGCTGGAAGGTTGAAATGTTTTGACAAGCCTCACCATTAGGGTTTTTTTTTAAGCCATTGTCATTTGTAAGAGCAGTGTGTGAGCAGAGTGTGAAGGAAAGCCTTCATCGGGTTTCATGAGAAAGTCAACAAAAGACCTCAAGGCAGCACCACACAGGGTTTCCCATGAGTCTCTGCTTCACTGACAGATAAAAGATAAGAGTTGTACTGAAAAATTCTTCTCGCAATTTGAGTCTCAATAACCACCGGAAAAACACCTATCGATAGTATTCTTCCTAGAAATGAGAGAGAGAAGAGAGAGAGAGAGAGATATGAGAGAGAGAGAGAGAGAAGAGAGAGAGAGAGAGCGGGAGATAGAGAGAGAGAGAGAGAGAGGGAGATAGAGAGAGAGAGAGAGAGAGAGAGGAGAGAGAGAGGAGAGCTCTCTCTCTCTCTTATCTCTCTCTCATCTCTCTCTTTCTCTCTCTTATCTCTCTCTCATCTCTCTCTCCTCTCCATCAGCTCTTCTCTCTCTCTCTCTCTCTCTCTCTCTCTCTCTCTCCCTCCTTCTCTCTCTCTCTGTCTCTCCCTCTCTCTCTCTCTCTCTCTCTCTCTCTCTCTCTCTCTCTCTCTCTCCCTCTCTCTCTCTGTCTCTCTACTCCAACCATACACCAGTACTTCTTTTTCTCTTCATGGCTCTAAGCAGATTTGAGTCATGAGCTCATGAGGATTTAATACCAAAACTGAAATTTTAGACACACAAGAAAGGCTTTATACCTGCGATTTATTTCCGCATCTTGACCTATTTCCTTTTGAAACAGGAATTCGGAGTGACATCATGTTGAACTGCATGACCGACTCACACAAAAACCCAATAGTCACGCCACACTAAGGCCCCATCTACACAAACCTGACGGCAGCTTAGGGATCTATCTAAATATAGAGACGAGTAAAGAGATTACAGAGAACCTTTTACTTCCTGTCGCATGGAGGACATCAGAGGAGGAGCGTCTTAACCTGAGAAGTTACGAATGAACTTTAGATGAGCTGTAGTCAAGGGCGTCGATTTGGGTAGGGACGGTAGGGACATGTCCCTACCAATATCCAGGGAACACTCAATTGTCCCTAGCAATAATTCGACCAAGCCTATATATATTTATACATAACCACTGATATCCGTCTGTGTCTTGTGCTTTTTTACTTATTTCATTTAACATTTATCCAGGAATCATTAAATAAGATGAAAATAACGCAACTTGTGGAACACAAACGGTTAACAGATTTACGCCCTGCAATGAATCCCGCCTCTGTAGCTCAACTCTCTAAAAGGATTGGCCCTTGCCTTTTTTTGAGTCCTGCCTCTCTAACCCACGTCGCTGTTTGATTGGCTTTGTCTTTTTCGCTAATGTGTTGAGGTCGGCTGCAGCTAGATTCCGTTGTATGAAGCAATATGTAACGTGATTATGCAGGTTACCGGTATGTGAGGAAGAAAGTATTCTTATAACAACAGTTTTATGCACAAAATACGGGGAATGTTGTTCCCACTAATGTCAAATAAATTATGTCCCCACAAATGTCAAATAAATTATGTCCCCACCAATGTCAAACTCAAACTTTCGCCATAGGCTGTAGTGTAGTTGATGAGTGCTTGGACAGATTATCCTTCAAAACCATGGGACATCGATTTAAACATAAACTGTAGTTTTACTATTATTTGTTCAAAACAGAATTCAAAATTCAATTCAATTCAATAAAGATTTATTTGTAAAGCACTTTTAATAGTGGACATTGCCTCAAAGCAGCTTTACAGCATAAAATGCAGAACATTTATATTATATCCAACACCCCCCCCCACACACACACACACACACACACACCTCAATGTATCTTCTCGTAGCTTCCTTTACCTGAGCGCACAATTAATTGTCCTAGTTGGTTCAAAAAATGGCAAATTAATTCCAGAAACGTCTTTTTCTCCTTTCTCCATGTTTGATTAATGGCATCGGGTCTCTGTAGCTGAGATATCCTTTTTAAACAGCTTCAGTGGTGACAGGAGCAGGTGGTAAAGAAAGCTGTTTACAGCTGCAAGCCTCCCTGTGTTGTAGTAATCCCAGCAACACACACACACACACACACACACACACACACACATTCAGAAACAGATGTCAAAGAAGCCGTCAATCATACTTTTAAGAAAATCCAGGAAAATGATCTTAGCTTCCTTGACACGGGAGGCTAAAATGTGACTTAGACAGGAACAGGTTCAGAATCCCGTTGATCAAATCCACCTTTTCTTCTTATACGGCTTCCCGGCAGGATCATGTGTACGGCTTCGGCATCTCAGATCAGACTTTTAAACTGATGTCAACTGCTTTCACTTTTTTTCTCCACTTGTTTGGTCTGTTTTGTGCTGAGATGAAAACTTCCCGACTCACGACCACACAACACTTTTCCACTTTTTTCCCTTAATCTCAGCTGGCATCAAGAAAAATTCAATTCCTTGTGTTCTCTATGGAAATATCTACTATATAACATGCCACGAATGTCCTTAAAGTCGCCCCTAAACAAGACTGAACAAACACTTTTTTATTCCCCTATTTTGTTCAGTATTTTGTACTTTTCTTGATTTGAACAGTCATAAATAATAAAACAGCTCTTAATGTCAGTTGGGAACTGGTTAAGAAAATGTTGTGTTTTATATTTGGTTGGTTGGTTGATTGTTTTTAGATTATAACACATGCACTGGTGGTTGTGAAATACTGTACCTCATTTTTCCACACAAGATGTTTGGATCTTCAAAGTAAATGTTGATATCAAACCCGTTTCTTCTCCCTGAGACGCCCCGAGTGCTTGTTCATAATCATCTGAAATCTGAAGGTGTTTATCTTCAACCACTAAAATTCTGTGTAAGATTATCAACAGAGGAAAAGACTAACGTCTCAGACTGAAAGCTAACAGAGTCCTGACTCATTTCATATAAGACTCTGGGATTGGTGATAGCATTATTTATTTATTTGTTTGTTTGTTTATTTATTTATTTATACTGATTGAAAAAGTCTCGTAAGTTGATACGTTGCGGCTGTACAATAATTCATTTGTTTTTACTGATTGAAAATGTCTGCTACGTCAATTTCCATTCCGCCTTGGGAAAGAAACAACAGTCAAATCATTTACAGATGTGTATTTATTTGGCAGAATTTAACATTAGTTGATAACAAAATGGCGTATTTCATTATTTCTATGAACAGGCAGCATGATGCGTGAATATAAACTAGCTTTATATCTGTGACCTGGTTATGCTGGAACTGAAACTGAACTCTGTTATTCATCAGTCTCAACGTGTCACATGTCCCACTGATCACCTTCACCTGCTGTTGACGTTGTGTGTGTGTGTGTTTGTGTGTGTGTGTGTGTGTGTGTGTGTGTGTGTGTGTGTGTGTGTGTGTGTGTGTGTGTGTGTGTGTGTGTGTGTGTGTGTGTGTGTGCGCGCTCATAGTCTGTGATTTTTGTTTATGGTTCTTGTTCTTCACAGGTTGTTGGTTCTGCACTTTACAGTATAAAATCATTTTCTTTTGCAAAATAAAATCAACAAATTTAAAGTTAAAGGGTTTTTTTTTAATTAATTTATTTATGAATTTATTTTGACATTTTCCTGCTGATATTTGAATACACATATTTTTGTGTATCTTTAATTTTTTTCATATTTTTTAAATTTTTTGGCTTATTGCCTTCCAGTGTTTAAGAAATCATTTATCATTAACAATATTGCCTATAAACAACTCTTCTGCCTTTGCAATCGAGTCTCTCAAGAGAAAGCTTTGGTCGCTAGGCAACATAACGAACACAAATGAAGCATATTCCATGGACAGCGCAACGTAACGGATTTATCGATTTAAATCCTTGGGCATTAATTCAGTATGTAGAGGATTGTACACAGGAGCTTCAGATGGGATGTTAGGACTATTATTATATGGATTTGTTATCAGATGAACATAGAGTTCACTGAAAGAATACAAAGATCATTTGGTGTGTAGTTTTGTCAGGAATGGGAGGGAAATCATGGAAGGTCTTTTAGCAAAACTAATCCTGTGCAAATAAGACTACAAATGAACATTCAGAGTCGGTCAGCGTTTGACGTGAATCAACAACATAATCTGATTTATATATAGAACGGAAAGCATGTGATGTTGACAGTCTATTTTTTGTGCTCCTGCTGTGTCGAGGTTCTAATATAATGTGACAGCGTTGCTTGCTTCAGTAAACATTTCGCCATGCTGCTCACACACCCCGGCAGACTAATTCCAGCACTGAGTGTTCGTATTAGGAAAATTGTACCTGCTGCTCTAATCTCTTTGCTCATAGCAGGGACCGTTTCAGAGGGCCATCATATTTAGAGTGTTAAGCTATAGTGGAGCTTGGAGACACACAAATAATAGGTACTAATCAACAGCGTAGACTGGCTGACGTAAAATTGCTTGCTCAGTGGACTGAGAAGGGCACTGAAGACCTCTTTGCTTAATCTAGCCCTCTTTCCAAGCCGTGCTTCAGCAGATTTGCAGAAACAGTGATTGAGGCACAGCGTGAGAGATCATTGATGCCCCATTTAAAAGACCGCTGTTTGCCCTGGGAGTCATTTTTGGGTTAGAACGCAGTAGAGCGCAAAAAAAAAAAGAGAAAGAAATCTGCATTCGGTGTGATTTTAGGGCGATAAAAAGGAAAAATGTGCTTCTAATTTTACAATTTTATAAACAAAAAACTGGCATTTTAAAGTTCAGCGGTGATCTCAAAGAAAAGTCCATCTGGAGACACAACAGCTTTACTCCTAGGCTTTGCATCAGACGATGTCTTGTATGCGATTTTGCCGTCTTAAAGTCTTAAGTCTTGGCGATGGAAAGTTAACTGAATGATTTTTTACAGGTGGCTTAGTGGTGAGCATGTTTACCTCACAAACAATATGAGACATAAATATAGAGTCTGCCCTTAATAAATAACAAGCTGTTATAATAGATTAGGAGAAAAAACATGGTTTGAGAGGAATTAAACACTGGGCTTACAGGATAATAGCCTCACAGTGTTAGCTCCTAACCCCTTGCGTGATTATTTTCCTATAACCGCACGCCCTGTCATGTATAAATCATTACATATACGCTTTAAAGCATGGAGACGATGGCTTAGTTCTGCACAAACACCCATGCTTCAGTGTTTCATCTGTTTTTTCCGGTTATCTCCCCCAGTTAAAAAACGGACATGTGTTGTAAGCTGCCCATAGTGTGTGTGCTTGTGATTGAGTGTGTGCGATTGTGTCCTGTGATGGGTTGGGACCTTGTCCAGAATAGACTCCAGGTTCCCTGCGATGCTGTGTAGGATAAACGGTACAGAAGTGTTTTGACATTTAATGTACTGTAAAGTTATTTGTCTTACATTCATGGTACCATATGTTTAGTGTTGCTTGGACAACGTTTTCAGCTTTAACACTTTGACCTTCTGCCTCCATAAACTGCTGGCACAGCATAGAAATTTTAAACAGACTTTGTTGAAAAAAAAAAAGTATATTGAAATGATCCTCAAGCATTAAAAAGTTTTGCCATGAACCTGTCAAACAATGAGGAACAATGCTGATAAGGAAAAGACTGTTTATAGCTGTTATAATGTAAGTGATAACGAACTAAATAGTTTTGTAATAGATAAAAAACTATTTGGTCATTCTTTAATTAATAAATAGGTTGTAAATCGCTTGCAAATTGTCACCTTATAAAGGGAACTGAAACATTTTGAGATGTACCATCATTGAGAAATATTAAACTTCTAGCATGTTTCTGGACACACCACCATTTCACTAGCATTCACAGCACCATGACAGTCTATCACTGAGTCTATCACTAGGGACTCTCTAGAACACTAGAGACAGTTTACAAATGCCAATCAGCCTATTGGACCGAGAAGGAAACCAAAGAACCCTGAGGAAATCCCTAAAGAACAGGGAGACTCCACACAGCGCAGAGGCAGAAATCAAACCCCCAAACCTGCACATGTGAGGGAAACATGCTATCCACTAAGCCACTGCGCGTCCCGCTAAATTTCCCGAAGGTGTGTGAATGTTTGATGAACTGGCGTCACATCCAGAATGTTCTTCCGAACCCGCTGCTCCTAAGATCGGCTTTGGATCCACACTGAAACTGACCACAGAGTGTTTCTCAGGATGAATGAATGAATGAATGAATGAATGAATGAATGAATACAGGCAGATCAATCAGCCCCAACTAACATTATATATAACTAGCATAACTTATATAGTGTTCAATCAGCAACCTTTTCTATGCTAGTGAAGATTAATATCTCTTCATTGTTGCAGCTGAAACTCGCTCCTCATCGCTCCTCATCATTCGTCACAAATCCTGACATTTTTTCAGACTTAAATATCTGCATTCAGGACTTCAGCATCTCCAAACCTTTTTAATCTCATCTTCCTCCTGGATGAGATCCTCACTCTGCAGCTCCGGTTGCTTTGCTTTTCTTATAGACGTGAGCTCCATTTAGCAGAGATTTAAACCCTGTGGCTGTGATTGGCAGCAGACCAATAGAAGCCATAAATCTGTCTTTCTGCTCAGAGCTGCTGGGAAGTCGCTGTGTTTACTTCGCTGTTCATTTCCAAAGCAGCACTCTGTTAAAGCGACGGATAGAGGAGGCTCATAAATTCCCGTTGTGGGAATTGTGGCGAGTTGTGTTGCTAGGAACTGTAGCATTAGTGCAATGAACCTTTATCCTAGTCATTTTAATATCCTCCATGAATGTGATAAATTATTTGCCCCCTGCAGGAGCTGACATCATGGTAAACAACAGCAGATTGGTGTTGATAAAAAACAAAACAAAAAAAAAAACGTCCTCCTGGGGTTACTGTGTGTGTGTGTGCGCTTGTGTGTTTTCCATTTTTAACTACTTTTTGCCCTAATCCCCAACTAAACAGCTAATAAATGATTGTTTTGAATGTAATAAGGCATTACAAGCATTATTATACCTTTCAACACCAGTGATTAAGACGTGAAGCGTAACTAAAGGAGCATTTGTGCATTATGGGCCACACAAAGGCTCACTGTCTGTGTTGGCATTCACTTCAGCTTGCTTTGTAATTAAAGTGTCTTCGGGCGAAACACTACGACAGTTTAAACAAGCTTGCAGGAGGCTATTATGCGACATATTCATGCAGCAGAAAGCGCCTTTGCTGAAATAATTGCCTTGGACCTGTATAGGGGAATAATTAATTCACTGATTCAATCTGGGTACAGGTGTTAATTCTGGCTATAAGTTTAATTAAAATGGCTCTTTAGGCTAAAATGTCAATTAAGACATGCTTTTTTTTTTTAAAAAAAAAAACTACATTTTTACCTGCCTTGTTTTTTTTTTGGTCTCCAAAAGCAACATGGTTCCCCTTGGGATATGAGGTTGATTAAAGAGTTAAACACTTTACATTGTGTGTGTTAATGATGACGATTAGATGGTTTATGAGTTTAAGGAAAAAAGACTCTCGTTCATGCTCGACTGAACAAAGAAGAACCAGGAGGCAAGTTACTGGGGTCTGGATATAAATCTCACAAGTTGGTAGTAAAGTATTTTCCCTAAAGCGATGAGATTTCTTGCCAAGTTATAAAATCAAATGTTAGTAAAAAACTGCAGCTCATGCAATTCAGTCTCACTCTGCAAGCACTGGAATGGTCAAATCATACATGCATTTATAAAAGGTCTTGAATGGAAAATTAAAGTTACCTCTGCAGATTTATTAACCTTGGAAGCCAGAAGTAGATGTTGTGCTGTTGTACTTGATGATTAAAACATCCCGTGTCTGCAGCTATGTTCGATCTCACAGGATTCCAATACTGATGTTAACACACACTAGCACTTATACTAAGACTAACATTTTTACTTCTGTTTTCTTGTAGATGTAGATGACTGTCTGTCCAACCCATGTGAGAACGGAGGAACCTGCATCGATAAAGTGGACTCCTTCATCTGCCTGTGTTTACCCAGCTACAGTGGAGACATGTGTGAGAAAGGTAGAAGATCATAGCTGAATTTCTTATCACACACACACACACACACACACACACACACACACACACACACACACACACACACACACACACACACAAAATAGTGCAGTCACAACCATAAGAAAGCACCATGATCTCATTATACATACGCAAATCAGAAAATGTGCAGGTTTTTTTTATTTTCCCAGACACCAATAATAATAATAAATAGAATTTACGCCTGTCTTTGTTGTGTCTGTGTTCCGCATTGAATATCTTTGTTATGTCTCACTGCACAGTGCTGCTTAATGACTCATATCATAGTAGACACTCCGGACTTGTAGTTTTTCAGCAGTATTTCTGTTTTTCTTTTATCCTACGAGCGGCAAAATATTCATAGAAAAGTTCCAAAAAAGTCCCTTTTTTGCTAACCTTCAAAGTAAGTTGATCTTAAATCCATTTCTGCTCTCTGAGTCCCAAGGACTTGTTCATAAACAGCTAAAATCTGAAGGCGTTTATCTTCAACCACTAAAATTCTATGTAAGATTATCAACAGAGGGAAAACGCACATCTCCTGAGTCCTGACTAATTTTTTTATTGATAAAATAATTCATTTGTTTATACCGATTGAAAAAGTCGATTTCCATTATGCCAGTAGAATGGAACGCCAGTGCACTGGTAAAAACAGTTAACTGTATTTGTTTATCCATGCATATATTGTAGTATTTTACCTCAGAATGCTCAGTTCAGGGCTTTAGTAATGCAGCTGTAGTCAGTTATGAACTTGAACTACTGACACTCCTTGGTGTCTCAGCATGTGCAGTCAAACATTATTTCCCACCTCCCTTAGCAAGGTTTGATGAAACACCATAAAAAAGGTTGCATTTTGAGATTAAAATGAATGTCAGTGTTAGTGGTCATAATGAAAACTAAAGAAAGTGTTACTTTTCTGCGAAGGAGTGTTTTATTCTGCCAGTGATGCAGTAGGAGGTTTGCTTCAGGTGTCTCAGTGGTAGCAGGTGTTAGTCTTCAGAGCTGGAAGATGTATGATCTACTGTACATATGATATGGTTCCAGCAATGGTCCAAACTGGGGGAGGAAAAATGGGGGAAATGAAAATATTCATTTAAATAAATAAATAAAAATTATGATGCGAGAATCTGTTTTGTTTGTATAGTTTATTTCGAACCTTTATTTATTTATTTATTTATTTATTTATTTATTTATATGGACTTTTCATTTCTTTGTGCTAGTTACAATATTTTACCACAAAAATGTTTTAAAAAATTTATATGTAATATTTCTCAGTGAAATCTCTTAATATTTCTATAAATAAATACAATTTTCAAAGCTTCAAAGTCCAGAAAGAAAAAAAAACAGTGCTCATACAGTGCTCAATAGCATAATATTAGCAGACAACACAAACTTGACGAAACACAAACATGACAAGAAAAAAAAAACATTAAAAAAAACACCACCATTTCACTGCGCTGCCCCTAGTGGTCTGGATTACTTTTGTTCTAAGCAACTTTGGTGGTGTTTCCTTTTGATTTATGTTGCCGCCTTCTCACTTAATTGCATAGCTGTAAGCGCTTGATTGTTTCCTCAAAACGCTGCACACTCAGAAGTGTTTCATTCGGGCTAATGTTGTTTCGTGCACCTCTGGGCCACTGCACTTAACAGCACCTCGCATGAGTCAATAAGGTTGACGCACGATAATGCATTATCCAGAATTTTAATACCCGCTCTCTGCATTATGAAAACATTTCGGGGATGGTATTAATCTGAAACGCTTGCTAGGGTCGTGGCTGTTACAGGGCTGGCTGACTCTGTAGTCTGTGTGACATTCATCTCCAGCTCCCCACCGTCCACACAGCCATTAATCTCAACAGCTTTACACTCTCGCAACAATTCAATTCTTGAATCCTCCGGAGGCACATGTACACACATATATACATATACGTATACGAGCGCACACACAAACAGATATACACACTAACAATGATTTATGAATTGTAATAATGCAGCTGTTGTGGATCAGGATAAAGATGATGTAACGATGCTAACAGGAGAGTTTGAGGGAGATCACACACTTGGGCACGACCTTGTGATGGTAAACTTTTCAATCTCTACAAACTGATCTTTGTAGTGATCAGAAGGCTGTGTTGGATCAAGTGGTTATGGCTCTGGTTTGTTGATTAAAGGATTGGTGTTCAAGCCACAGCACTGCCAAGCTGCCACTGTTGGGCCCTTGAGCAAGGCCCTTAACCCTCTCTGCTCCAGGGTGCTGTATTATGTCTGAACCCAACCGCCAACGATGGGATATGTAAAGAAAGAATTTCACTGTGCTATAATGTAAAGGCTTTATCTATGATAAAGGAGATGAAACTGTATACAGTGCTGTTGAATCTGTTCTCAAATCTGATTGGTCAATGGGTGTTTAGTAAAATTCTATAACATCAGCTCTCAAACAAATTTATAATAATGCGCTTGTTCAAATCCTTTATCGTTTCTATAGTAACAGCCGTTTTATAAAAACATGTATGGTGGAATATCTACAGGAATGGATTTTTATCAAAATATGTGATTTGGTGAGGAGGAAACAAAAGCTTTTTTAGAGAAGGAGTCTCCTGTGTCTGTGGTTAATGTGCTTAGTTTTGTGATACAGGAAATTCTCCATGACAGAGAATAACTTCTTGTTTTGAGAGAACAACTTCTTCTAGCTGCTATAAAGTACTAACCTTTCTCAGAGATGTTCCAAAATGTTAAGTGTAACTATTACTTATTTACTTAGTTACTTAGGAGGTTAGTGTTTAATAAATGAACACCGTTAACACTCTATAAATTGCGGTGATACGAAAGAAGCAAAACACATCGATCTTTTATCCCTTCGCTCATTCCAGTGTCCTGGATATTTCACTCCACAAAGGTCCATTAAACAAATGATACTGAAACATTGAGCTGGGAGTCCAGTGATGTGAGTTAGTAGCGTGAGTGTCTCGAGCTGCATCAGGGTGGTGAAGACGAAATGATGCAGAGCTTCATTAGAATTCACAGCGTGCCTTTGTACTGATGGGGTCTTAATTAGCACCCGGTGCGCTTCTAATCGCAGGTCCCTCATTGCACTCACACGCCGTGCAGCAGAAACCGGTGACCATGTGCTTAGCGTTTGAGCGTTGCACATGCCGTCTTCCTGTCTCTGTGTCTGTCTCACACGCAGACGATTTCACACATAAAGGTTTCATGTTGCTGTAACTCTGTTAAAGCATCCTGCTCTAACTCGGTTAAGGTGATTGATTACAAAAGGCTAGCAAAGAAAGCAGAATGTCACGGAAACGCATTTTTGTCAATGGCAATCCTATTAGCTCAGATGCGTGACTGATCGATGTCAGCACATTTATAAGGAGATTTATTGCTCGGACAATTCAGACCTTAGATATTAAAATGCTGCTAGAACATGCTGCTTTAAAAAGTTCCTCACTTGACTGGACAATTTTATGACTAGGTTATAACACCCTTAGGCCAATGACATTTTGGAAACTGTAGGCAACATGTCCTGGACTTTTCAGCACCAAACTGGAATTGACACAGATCCAACATTCAATTTAGTATCATAAAGAACCCTTGAGAAGAACCAGACACCAAAGGAAACTCTTGTGGATGATAGGAGATCGTAGGATTATAAATCATTACAGTAGACGTGTACAGTACAATGCTACAGAGTGTAGAACAGATTAACTACTGAAACCAAGCTGAGATTGCGAATGAACCACCTCGCCGAAGTGCAAATGTTTTAGGGTTTCCATGTTTGACTGGACCCATTCTTAAACAGATAGGTTCTTCAATGGTTCTGTTTCAGGGTGGATGGTTCTCTGTGGAATCTTTAACATCCATGGATCCATTGTTCTTCGTAGTGGAAAAAGATTCTTTATTCTATTCTTTATGGCACTAAGATAAAAAGGCTTATTTGAAGAACCATTTACTAAAAAAATATTTTGTTTAAAATATTTTTTTAAAATAGAAATTAAAATAGTTCTGCTATGGCATGAATGGGAAAAAAATCCAAAAGTGTATGGAACCTAAAATCGGTTCTGTACAGTATATAGGGCTGTTGTTTTCATTTGTTCATTTGGCTTCTTTGTATCCGAGTGTATCTTTTTTATTTATTATAATTTATTATAATTATCATTAGTAGTACTAGTAGTAGTAGTATAGTAGAATTAATAATAATAAATTACAGGATACATTTATTTCAACAAATACTACATTGTGTTATGAAAATATTGTTTATAGTAAATATCAGCGAAACTTCTCCCTCTTACTGAAGTGTTTCTTTCCTTTCGTTTTGAAGTATTTCATGAACTATTTCTTCTTTTCTAAAATGATTTCATAAACATGTCACTTCCGAACATCTCGCAGCGTTATTTACATCGAGATAAAGTGAAGTGTTTTCATCTAAGAGGTTCATTGCTCTCCAAAAGTTCGCCATAAAACCATTTTTGTAGAAGGATCTACTGGACAAGTATATTTAAAATACTTTTTTATATGAGTGCACAGTAGCAAAAGTTTAAAGCTCTGAGCATCAGGATGAATCAGACAGGACCGAAAGGAAAGCCGAGTCACAGCAGCAGAAGAAATGATCTAGAACCTCGGCATCGCATCAAGCAGCTGGAGCATCTGATGTTTCCAGATGTTCCAGTTACATGCGTTCAGTAGGGGAAGCTGAAATCTGAATGTTGGGATCAGCTAGAGCTAGCAGTGTGTGTTAGTGATATTGGTGGTATATTTGTGACAGGAGACATCGTCATGCAAACGAACACTCAGGGAAACCGAAACAGACAGACAGCTTTTGTTCGTCTGTAGAAAAGTGGCAAATGTGGTGATAATGTCATTATAATGTTGTTGTTGTTGTTGCATCTTTTCATCAGAATGGTTCAGGTTCATACAACGACATTTAAATGATTATTTATTTATTTTTGTTTTTGTTCGATAGCTTTCCGTCTTACCTCTGTGAGTGTTCCAGATTAGACCAGTGAATCTGTTCTTGTCGTTTAACGCACAGAAAAACACTTCATTGTGCTGTAGCGTGTTTTAAACCTCTCTCTTGGTCTCTACCTCTGTGTTTCTCTCTTTTGTAGACACTGAAGGTTGTGAACATGGCTGGAAGAAGTTCCACGGTCACTGCTACAAACTTTTCAGCCGCCGGCACACCTGGGAGGATGCCGAGAAGGACTGTAGAGAGCTCAGCGGCCATCTGACCAGCGTCACATCCAGCATGGAGCAGGACTTCCTCAATGGTGAGGCCTTTAAAATGTCAAGCTAGCATTGATGCCGGATACCGACTGCTCGTGTCTCATGGATTATTGCTGTGCTTAATGATGGCTAACATGTTCAACTCCATCTGGCAGGCCTGGGTCATGAAAACGTGTGGATTGGGCTGAACGACAGAACAGTGGAGGAAGATTTCCAGTGGACTGACAACATGGACCTGGTGAGTGCTTTGAGAATGAGCTTGCTTTTAGCTTTAGCTGAATTCTTTTGATATGTCTGAACTGGCGTCATTCTCACAAGTCAAAGTCTGATCTCTCATGACTGACCCATTGCAGTCTGATCTCCCTTGAGCCTATTTGACTAGTATTGAGTCACTTTGGCCAATCAGACTCTGATCTCATCATCTAAATTAGACTCAAATTTCTCCAATCTCATTCTAATGAATCAGACTCTGATTTCTCTTTAAACACATACTTACCAGACTCTGGTTTCTAAAATCTCATTTTACCAAATCAGACTCTGATTTCTCCACGCTTATACTTAGCAGTCAGACTCAGATTTCTCCACGCTTATACTTAGCAGTCAGACTCAGATTTCTCCATGCTCATTCCAACCAATCAGATTCTGATTTTTCCAATCTCATACTAACCAATCAGACTAATTTCCCCAATCTCATACTAACCAATCAGACTAATATCTCCATGCTCATACTAACCAATCAGACTGCCCACAAATCAGATTTGTCCATGCTTATTCTAAACTAGAGTCTAGAGTCTGTTTCCATCCTCACTGTGACCAGAGTCTAATTTGTCTTCGCTCACTCTGACTGTCATAGTTTCTTTCTTTTATTTGTGTTTTTATTTGTATTGGTTTTTGATCTATTCCTGACTCTACACCAGTCCTGTCAATGGTTTGTTATCGACATGCGTTGAACTATTGTGTTCACCTTGATATTTAGTCACTGTATACCCTGGTCCCTGTTGTACCAAAACATTTCATGCATTATTGTTACTTTATGTCCAAGCTTGGCTTACCTAGTTTTTTTTTTTTGCCTGTTTTAAAACACTAGATTATTCTTGAAATCACCTGCCTATGTTTGACCCTATATAGACCTTGATTTTAATACTCAGATACGCTCAAAGTTTACTCCCTTGCATCCTGCGTCTCACTGCCCGTTACACTGACAGATCAGATTAGAAAAGATCAGATCTCTCCAAACCCTGTCCAGTCACAGTATAATCTCTGACCATTAGACGTCTGTGTCTCTCTGCTGTAACAGGTTTATGAGAACTGGCGTGAGAACCAGCCGGATAATTTCTTTGCAGGTGGAGAAGATTGTGTGGTGATGATCTCTCGAGAGGACGGCAAGTGGAACGATGTGCCTTGTAACTACAACCTGCCCTACATCTGCAAGAAGGGCACAGGTGAGACACTGTCTGATCATGCTGAACTAGTTTCTGCTTTAAAGTTCCATTGGGACAGTACAGTGTATATTTGGAACAAACATTTTGGTGATACATTATAACTCAAGTTTCTTTGTGCACTTACTATGATACTACAATTTTTTTATTCTACAAACATACTTTTAGTAGCAAACATACTTTTAGTCGCGTGTAGGCGGAACATCCTGGGGGGTTTTCAGGATCATAAGTTGCGTCCCAAATGACATACCACACTCTATGCACTTACAATATGAACTATGTATTCTGTCGTCTAGCATGGAAGGGTCGTATCATCTCAAATGGAACACTAACCAAATGTCTAACCGATGACCAATGTCAAATGCACGTGAAGTGGCAACGCTAACAGAATAATGTGGGCTAATTGCAGAGACGTTTGTAAGATGTCTTTTTCACCAGAGAGTCGTCGGCCAACTTGAAGATGTTTTCTTGTCCATTGTCAGCACCTGGTAGTCCAGCCCTCTCTTCCACTACATAAGCAAATCTGTGACGTGTGCATGAAGTTTCCAATATTCCCAATATTATGCTTTAGAAAAATCATTGGAATGCCTTGCACACTTTTTTCAATTTCCATAGAGCGCAATAGATTTTCAGTAGCTTCCGAAAGAACAGTAACAAAAATCTTTTTTCTTGACTTTGATGCTGATTAAAGTCATCCATTATTATTATTATTATTATTATTATTATTATTATTATTAAACTACAATTAAAGTATAACTTGTGTGTGTGTTATCAGTGATGTGTGGCACTCCTCCTGCTGTGAGAAACACGTATCTTGTTGGTCGGAGGCGGGCGCACTACGACATCCACTCAGTGGTGCGTTACCAGTGCGCTGATGGCTTCTTCCAGAGACACGTCCCAACGGTGCGCTGCCGACCCAACGGCACCTGGGAGAGACCCAAGATCGTCTGCACTAAGTGTGAGTGGGAGTCAGAATCTATCACATCTGCCTGTAGTGCATGATTATTATCCTGAAACAGCACACCGGCCCTGCAGAGGTTTATTCCTCACACATCCACAGGCATATCATTTAGCAGTAAATATTTACTCTGAAATCTGGTCCATTCTTAGTCTAATATTGCCGTAGTATTTTTTTTCCCTAATTCTGCATATCATTTCCTGTTAATATTTCTTATAACACCTAAGCAAAAGATGAGTCAGGGGTCAGAACCTGAAAAAATTTCACTTCAGCTCCTACGCTCCACTGCAAACTGTTACTGATACCGCTGTTTATCTTCAGATGCTCTCATAACACTCACCACCTTCCCCTCTCTCTCTCTCTCTCTCTCTCTCTCTCTCTCTCTCTCTCTCTCTCTCTCTCTCTCTCTCCCCCACCCCAGCACGGAGGTCTCATCGTTACCGCCGGCAACATCACAGATATCACCGCGAGCACCGGCGACACCGCAGACACGGCTTGGGCCACAGGGGGCGGGACTAGATCCGCCATTCTCCTCTCACAGGTCCCTGTGTGATATCACTTCCTTTGCTGGAAGTGAGAGAGCCTTCAAGGACAGAAATGGTCATGCATCCTTTTTGTTTTTTCCCTCACTTCTTAATCTAGAGTCTTTCTCTTCTTTCAAAGAGTGTGTTCTGACTCATCCTTTCTCTGTACGTGTTTTTCTCCGCTTCGGATTTTCATTTCCATCTCGTTTCAAAAAGTAAACTGGTTCTTCTAGCTTCGGTGCCACTATACAACCTAACTGTGGGTGTTTAAGAAAAGTTCTGGATGATGAAATGATGATCGCAGGTCAGGTTCTACTGAGAAAGTCATTAACCTGTGGATTTGAAGAAGCAGGTTTATGCTTTGATAGGACGTTTGTATTCATTATTGTTGTAGGGGCAGAATGTTCTCATAGGTCTTGCTTAGTATCTGTTTGATTAGACTTCTGTATATCCACTTCGTAGTGCAATAATAAATTCTTTAATGAATGTGGTCCAAAACTTCCCAAAAATTACACACACATAATATCACACTATTGGTCACGTCTATATATATATATATACATAATCAGTCCCAGTCACAATAAATGATTTCTCTTTTGAGTTCATAATTTTCAAAAAGAACTTATGGGTGTAAAGCTGCATAGGTGTAAAGATGAAAAAAAAAAAGATTTTGCTTTTGCTCTTTTTTTTTTTTTCTAATGCTTTGGTTGAGTTTTTTTTTTTTTTTTTTTTTTTTAGAACAGCCCCCAAACAGATGGAGAAGTATTCATAATTTTGTCAAAAAAAGAAACAGCAGACAGAAAGGAAGCTCTATAAATACACAATTATTTTAAGTTCCTCTTTTGGAATCACAGTATTTAACACCCTTTCTTTCAACTGCGGTGTTAATTAAAAAGTCGTTAACTTAAAGAAAAGAAGGCACGTCAGTTTAGCACATTACAGTACATACTTTATAATGAATGTATCCTGGCATGTATTTTTTATGAGTTAGCACTTTGTTTTATGGATAAAGGCACTGAAATAGATTGCAGTATTTGTTTATTTGGGCGACACAAGTTTGAGATAAGAACAGGAAGCATAGCAAGGAATGACCTTCTTGTTTCAAAAGTTTTAAAAGCTTAAAAAATGAGGAAAAAGCAAGTACAGGTTTAAATCCTTCTAGAGTCCAAAAGTCTGAAACTACACTGAACATCTGGGATTTTTGTCCTGAAAATGTAAAATTAACAGAAGCTTTTTAAAATTCTAAAAACAAAAAAGTGTCCAGTCTCCTAAATATCAGGATTCTGCACCATTTCTTGGACCCTATTTAAATGTGAAATGTTTCAGTGTTTAAACAGCAGTGTACAAAAGGTCAGACTTTCCTCATGTCTGAGCTCTTGCGTTGAAGCGTGTGTTCAAACGATATTTAGTCTGAAAATCAAATCAAACTACAAATTTGATCTAAAATGGATCTTAAAGTATTACTAGCTTGAGTGCTGGTTGTCATAAAAGCAAAAAACGACGTACTGAGTACTAAAAAACTTGAAGAATGTTCTACTTACCACTTAAATTGGAGTCGGGGATATCATTTGTAACATATCAAGCAAACTCTGCGATACTTTAACATTGCGATTTTTTCAAAATTTTCCACAGAATTGAACCGAGACGTGTCGCGTGACATCATCGCAACACGCATTCGGCCACATCCGTCTTTGATTCACATGAGTGCAGATATCATAGGAAGCCGTTACATACAGTATACAGTATGTGTCTTCACTGGTAGGAGTTTTAAAGAAGAATCCTGTGCTCGCAATTGTACCAATTTGAAGTAGTTTTCAGCAAAAAAACAAAACAAAAAGAAAAAAAACAAAAATTTCGAAAAAACTGCGGCAAAATCAAGCATGTTTGGCTGAAACATTCACATAAAAACTCTGTGAAATCCTGAAGGGAGTCATTCAATTAGAAACGAGTGTGAAACAGGATCATTTTCATTCGAGCTTCTCAGACTTTTGGACTTCATTGTAAAGTTCTAAATCTCTGCTAATCTCAAAAATATGACTCAATTATTAGCCTTGCCATATTCCTTTCCTAGGTATTAATACACGTATCTGTACATATTCTCTCAGCTAGTCTCGGCAACGCTTTAGTTTTGCTGTGAGACTAATGTAGCTAACACGTACAGTAGCGGGTGCTTACAGCCACCGTTTACATGAGAATTTTGACGTTATATGACTAGCGTTGTGATAAATGTGGAGGTTGACCTGATTGTGCGACAAAAGCTGATGAGCCAGAGTGAGTAATTTGACTAAAATTTATCTGAGACATTTTGAACCCAGAATCATGTCATAGTTTTAGGACAGGTGGAGACAGAGGGTTGAGTAATCCTGATCTTTTATAAAAATCTACACATATAAGGTACTTCTTCTTCATACACTCCATCATTCTGTGGTCTTATTCTCTTAGTACATTTACTCTTACAAAAATCTGAGCGCTAGTCTTGTCTTGGCAGATTGTATACCTTTGAGGTAAGTCAAAATTTTGACAGTGCTTTAATCATTTTTTGCATATCCTGCAGCTATACTGAGACTTTCACTTACTTACTTACATACTTAGTCTATCGTATGATTTGACAGTGTAGACATTATGCAAACTAACCTCCAAGGGATGTGATGTGCTTGGTGATTTTCCAGATATGTGAGCCAGACTTAAATTAAAGGAGCTTTCTTGGAAATAGATGCCTTCCTGTTTGATCATTACAGCACATGCTGAATCACAGATGGTTCCTTATTCTCTGTTATTGTGTGAAATTACAGCTTCTACACCTTTGTCTAATAGCCAGCTGGTATTTAGTCCCTATACTGTGTGTAGTATATGCATTCTTATTCCGGCAGCTGTTTAATCAACCAATCACATGGCTTGCAGCACAAAACCTAATCTTATGCAGAGACGAGTCAAGTTTCAGTGCAGTCCAGTTTTTTCTAGTGACTGTAGATTTCACTATAGCCTCAGACTTTCAGGTTTTCTGCATGTCGTAGCACATCCACCTCATATCATATATCATGAGATGCTTTTCAGCTCACCAAGCTTGTCCGGAGTGCTTATTCGAGTTATTGTAGCCTCTGTCTGTCGTTAACAATTCATCTCAATTCAATTCACTAGAAGAACGGACGTTCGCTGGGTGTTTTTTTTTTTTTTTTTTTTTTTGGGTGTGCTTTGTCTTTTTTGCATCATTTATATACTTCTTGAGATCTTTATGTGTGGAAATTCCAAGAGATTTCTAACATACTCATCCAGCCTAAAACTTTCAATGGGTACATTTTTAAATTCCAACCATAGAGGTGCATTTCTTATCCCACCTTATGTTGTGCAGCATATGTGTATTTGTGAGCCATATGGGATTCAGGCAGTGTGTAATTGGAAGTGTGCGATTCCAGACCTTGTTAAAATAGAAAGTGGCAGTGTGTATTGGCCATGCTTACTGCGGATAAAAAACATGAAAACATCTTAAATATCGGTGAACTTCTATAATGTTTCTTCTTCAGAAATTAACAGAAGAAAGTAGAAGCGCATTGAAGCCATTTCTAGACTTATTGACTAATCAAGCTTGAAATTGTAATACGGAGAATGGTACAGCGTTGTCAGATAAAATTTGCCACTTTCTAGACATACGTGCTAGAGAGCAGCAAATCTGGGAACAGAATTCATTCATTCTAATCTCGTACTAAAAGATATTAGAAAACACTTTTACACTTTTTCACTTTTATATCTTTTTTTTTCCTATGAAATTTTAACTTTTTGCTTTTAGCATGCACCAGTTTGTGTGTGTTGTGTTTTATTTGGGTTCATGCTACCCTGTGTGTGTGTGCGCAAGTGTGCGTGTGTGTGTGTTTTAGACTTAACTCATTTAAACCCACACTTTATAACATTAGCATTCATCAGATAGTAACTTCATAACCTAACACATTGTGGATGTTCTGTTTCCGAGTATCTGTTCATAAACTCTACATGTAAGTGACTTATTCTCTAAAATTAGCTTGTTGTCTTTTTTCTTGGATTCTATGTGTTTTTCTTTATAACATGTTAGACAAAAAAAGACATATTAGAGCTGTTATTGATCCATGTTGCGTTTTTAATTCCTCTGACTGACTTTTGGTTTGTACAACGTGATCTCTTCTTGTACTTTCGTTCTGAAGGAACTTTTTGGTGCCGACCTCAGAGCTCACAATCTGAAAAACTCTCCCTAATGAATTGGGTGGAAAGTTTTAAACCAGTGTCTCAGTACCACCTGACAAAGGCTTGCCTTGTAGAATGTTTTCTTTCAATAAATTCATTTAAAGCAGGCTAAATTGTGAGATATTTTTTGAATGTACTGTGGAGTAATTGAGGATGATTGTGAGATGAATGTGAGAGGTTGGATTTGGTCTCTGAGATATTTAATGTGTCCACTATTTGGTGTTCTTATGACTCCTCGTTGCTGTGTTTTGTTCTTTATTAAACTGGAAACAGACAAACAATAAAACTGATTGCCTCAGTACTGTCACTGTCTATGAGATCTTCTTATTGGCTAGTCATCAAGTGTAAATGTTTTTATCCCTTGGGGTTTTTTTGAGCATCACGTGAAATGTTATGCATCAAGACAGCAATTTAATAATAATTAGAAGAAGAACAAGAACAAGAAGAAAACATCTTACATGGCCACTTTTGTTATATTGGTATACTTGAAATAATGAAGGAACACTAAATATTTTTATTTCTTATAGTTTTTGTATTTTTATTTTACATTGGGGTGTGCAAATTGGGGTTTGTATTGAAAAAAAAACATATTCTAATACTATAAAATCAATTATTTCTGAAAAATTCATCTAGTATTGAAAACATACTGAAATTCACTCTGGTAATAGTACTGAAAATAATTTAATACTGACAATTTGTTTAGAACTATAAAGTCATCTAGTACGACAAACTGACATAGCAGTGAAAGATAACCTGGTACTGAAAAACCATCTAATACTGAATAGCCATCTGGTATTGAAAAAATATTCTAGTGCTATAAAATCATTTAGTTAGAGGAGTTATAACTCTTCTAACTAAATGAGACGGAAAATAATCTTGTACTAATAATTCACTTATGAAAAATGAATGAAAAATCATCTTGAACTGAATAATAATCTTACATTGAGAAGTCTGTACTGCATAATCACAGAGTTCTGAAAAATCATCTAATTTGTCTAGTACTTAAAATCAACTAGCACTGAAAAGTACTTTTAAAAAAAGTACTTGAAAAATATCATGTACTTAAAATCATCTAATACTAAAAAAAATCATATGGTTCTCAAAAGGCATCTAGTACTGATAAAAAAAATAATGCTGAACATCAGTCATAAGAATTAACCTGTGACTGAATCTACTAAACTGCATGAAGCTTCATTATTACTGAAACAGAAGATATGGGAATGACTTTCAACATACAGTAGGATATTCTAATAACAAACACTAGAAACAAGGCTTAGGTTTCAGTTTACGGAGAGTAAAGAAATGAGCGGTTAGGGGGATGAGGAAACGTCAGGGTGTCCTTTTCTTCACAGCCTCAGGTTTGCTGTTCATTACTCCTCATTTAGGCTTTGTCTCTATGGAAAGACATCTCCATGGGTTTATTTTGGGATGTCTGCATTCAGCTGTGGTACCTGGAGCATCGAGTTTTATACACACACACACCTGCTGTAGATGGACAGATGTCCCTTGAGGATGTATTTCTCTGGCATGCCTAGTGTTTGCAGGATAGGCCCCAAACCACTGCAACTCTGACCATGAAACTCTGAGAAAGTAGTTAGTGACATGGGTGGATGAAGGGATCGATGGAAGGATGGATAGATGAATGGATGGATGGAAGGATGGACGGATGGTTGGATGGATGGACTGATGGGTGGATTGACGGATGAATGAAATTACAACATTTTTCCCTTCACCGATGGTTTTATTTCTTGCCTTATTAGAATTTTGGCACATGATCTATAAATACACACTGTTTTTGTTTTTTTTTTGTTTTTTTGCTTTTAAGTGGTACATTTAGAAGCCTGAAAGATTTGGTTTGTGCTTCTGGTGAACCTTACAACAGATTGTTTTGCCATCTGAAAAAATTCAAAATATCTCTTCAGCAAGAAAGGAATCACTAGCTAAGGACCCTTTGAATCATACAGTATGTCTGCTGAATGACACACACACACACACACACACACACACTACAGAACCTCCAACATAGCCTCCGGTGACTTTTGCTATTAATACAAAACTAATAGTTTCACCACTGAGGCCTGACATTGACTGAGTTTAACTGTCATTTACACTGTTTACTGTGAGCAGATTTTCTCCCAGCTTGGGCTGTCCTCCCGTGACTGCTGCCTTCACACACGCTCCACCTGCTTGCTCAGCCTCATTCTCCCCTCATTGCCTAATGGGCTGGAAATCGCCAGTGTCACCTCTCATGGGCCGAGTGCAGAGCCAAGCTGTTTTTCTGCAGGCTGCTGCTTTCTAAGGCGATCAGGCCCAGCTGCTTCTCCTTCCATGCAGAATGCAGACTCTGTCGTTCTCACAGCTTCTCATGCACTCAGAGTGCTACAAGTCAAACTAGACCTTTGACGTGCCTGTTTATGCACCAATGAACGCATAAAGAACAGTATATGTCAGAGATTTCTCTTTCCCAATAGCGATTTTCTTTCTATAACCGGAGTCAGACAGAAAGCAGAAATCAACTGAATTAGCCCAGGAAGCTAAGCATGAAGATGATTGATGATATTAAACTTCACATTTACGGTCTTGAATAATGCATGAAGACATGTTCAGTGCTATAATTATAAAGCAGTAGTCAAAATTTTCACCTATTTCTAGCCAATATAACCGTCTGCACCTTTACTGTACATAGCCACAACCTAATAATTCATGACAAGAAGATATTTAGCTTGTCTTCTCCAAATGTTATCTTGTGGCCACACCTTAGTAAAAAATATTCATCAGGTCACCTCAGCAGCTCTGTAGATTTTAGCCAAAACTACTTAACTACTTATGGTCTATCTATCTACTGGAACAATGGCAGTTGTTTTCAGTTTAAGTTAATCAATGCAGAAAAAAATATCAAGAAAAATGTTAATTGTGAATGTTGATGACCTTCTCATGTCTCGGTAAATTGTTTCAATATGCTGGCATAAGGAAAGACTTATAATACGATTGAATAAAATGATTAAAAGGCTTAAACTCTATCCATTATGTCAAAGCTAGGTAAGTTTTGCTAATTTGCTAATCGTAACTGGCTATATTTATCTACATAATAATAGCTTGATTCTTTGCTAACACTAGGCATTGATTCCAGTAGACTGCATTGAATCAGTTACTTACAAGATGTTTTACCTGCGATTCTTTCATTCATTATCAGACGATGTATCGCTAGTCCAGTGAACATATAATCTGAATTCTGTCCACATTATCTGAATTTAGACACCCCCCCCCCTTCTTTTAATAAGTGTCTTAATCTGTCTAAAAATTACCCACATGTCCTGTACCACATTCTTTTAAACCACTGTGCTCTTTTAGCCCATTCCTGGGCTCCAGAATACTGGATCTCAGTGGAGTGTATAAGATAAGGTTTTGAGCACAGCTCTGTACACACAGACTTTCCCTGCAATAATATCATTTACTTCTGACCCTGAAGCCAAAGAAAATTTCTTCGAGCAACAGAAAGAGGTCTACAGACTGCCATCAGACCTAATCTACTGCACAGCTCTGAGAGTGTCATGACCTTCTGTCCTGCAGTCGTCCTGCCGTATCACACTCCAATTTCTACATCTTTTCCCCTCGGCTGAGAGGGAACCATTCATCTCCAACCCCGCCAGCCGCAGATAAATGAGTCCAAATTGAAAGCCTTTTGTGATTTAATGGTGTTGAATTTACTCAAGTCGCCAGCCCTTTTGTTGCCTTTATTTCATTTGCTGCTCAGGAGAACACACTATTTTTCAGTCACTTGAAAAGGCAGTTTTCACATTCATTGTTGTGTGACAGTTGATGTGGAAGAGTGTCAGCATATAGAGACGCATAAAAACTACACACACATACAAAACATACCATGCAAACATTATACGGTACATACGATAGAATTTTGTGTCTATGTGTCCAGGATATGTACACATTTCACTGTTCACTTAGTCTAGGTTTATTAATCTTCTACATGTTTTCCCAATGAGGGAATGATTTTGGTGGTGGCCCTTGACAGTTGTCTTTCATTGTCCTTCTGATTTGAGACTGATTTGTCTCTAGTCTAATTTTGTTTGGATTTTTACCCAAGTAGTCCAGCTCCTCCATAGATGTCACATCTATGTCACATCTATTACCATCGAAAGGAAGTTTGGTGTATCTCACAGTTTTAAGAGCATGGAGGAGGTACCAAGAGACAGGCTATTACAGGAGGAGAGCTGGACACGATTGAGGAAGGGCAACAACTCATCAGCAGGACTAGTCTCCTACTTTGGTCTTATACCAGGTCTGGTAGAAGATCCACCAGGAAACCTCCTCGCCCTGATTAGTAGCATTTCCAGAAGTTGTCAGAAATACATACAGCATGGTGGCCATACACTCTACTGACTTCATTATAAGTTGGCATCATGAAATTCATGTAATTTAGATTTTGCTTTAATTTCAATACTTTATGAGACCATTGTCACATCATTTTATTTTTAACAAATTACACTATG
The DNA here is from genome assembly GCF_022655615.1 of Tachysurus fulvidraco. Taxonomy (NCBI): domain Eukaryota; kingdom Metazoa; phylum Chordata; class Actinopteri; order Siluriformes; family Bagridae; genus Tachysurus; species Tachysurus fulvidraco. The sequence goes on along the minus strand of NC_062539.1, from coordinate 5,135,608 downwards.
TATATAAGTAAAGATTTATCATTTAAATGTTTCATTTGGGATCTGTGGGCTCGGTGGCTTAGTGGTTAGCACGTTTTCCTCACACCTCCAGGGTTGGGTGTTCGATTCCCGCCTCCGCCTTGTGTGGGTGGAGTTTGTATGTTCTCCCCGTGCCTCGGGAGTTTCCTCCGGGTACTCCGGTTTCCTCCCCTGGTCCAAAGACATGCATGGTAGGTTGACTGGCATCTCTGGAAAAGTGTGTGAGTGAATGAGAGTGTGTGCCCTGTGATGGGTTGGCACTCCGTCCAGGGTGTATTCTGCCTCGATGCCCGATGACGCCTGAGACCCCTGGCTCCCCGTGACCCAAGAAGTTCGGATAAGTGGTAGAAAATGAATGAATGAATGAATGAATGAATGAATGAATGAATGAATGAATGAATGAATGAATGAATTTGTGATCTAACGCATATTTTAACGTGTTCACTTAATTCTTTTGAGTTACGTCTTCCCAATCATTACAATAACCTTTAAATAATTAGTTAATGAAATAAATCTTACAATAAGAAATAATTAAAAGTGTTTTTTGACTGCTGTGTGGATTGCCCACATCATGTGTGTGATTCGTTTTCACTGACATGCAACTCTTATGGACTAACCCCTTTTAGTGCATTAGTCATTTCCTGAAATTACTTAGACTTAAAAAATAAAAAATGCATAAACCCATTTTATTCATCAGTTTCTCATTAATAGGCCATTTAAGAGCTAGAATTTCTCATTAAAAGGCCCACTTTTTAATAGTACAGAATGTTCTGAGGCTTAATTTTTTGCCTGAAGTCTGGATTTGAATCATTTCATGACATGTCACTTCTTTTCATCACATGGTTGTACATTAAAAGGAAAGGCATTTGATTTTCTCAGCAGGAGGTCAGCCTATTATCTTTAAATATAGGCACTTTCAGAGACGGTCACAAAAGTAGTGACAAAGTGAATGTGGAAAAAAAGAGCAGGAATAATGAAATGACCCAAGATGTTATTATTCTCAGCTACAGAGTGATCTGGAATCGCTCCAGCATATAGGTGGACAGAGCTTATACAGATTTATCCCAAAGTAATGAAGCAATATATAACAGACCTCATTTTTTGGCTATGATGTGATTCCAGATTTTATATTTTAGTCTTTGTGTTTGTAGGACCTCATCTAAAAATGCTCATTTCAAAGCATTTCTTATTATCATCTGAGAAAGAAGCCAAAATAAGAAATATGCTAACCTGCATGATGCTGAGAAAGTAGTACAGTCTTTCATAAAGTCCTGATTGGAATAATGTAATGTGTTGCTGGCTGGCTGCCCTGTTGCCTTTTTAATGAATTCTCAGCTTGTTCACAAAGCAGCAGTCTGCATCCTTACCAGGAAATGAGCACTTGATCCCAGTCTTATACAAGCTACATTAGCTGCCTAAGTCCTGCTTATGATGCTTAAAACTCTGAACGGTTTTCTGATCTCCTGAAGCAGTGGAACCCATCGCTAGAATTTCTCTGAATGGATGCTAAATACTGTTTGACTTAACTCAGAAGTGACAGGTCTGAACATGGAACTGCTTCAATTCTATGAGCCAAAATTTGGGAAGATAATCTCATGAAAGCAGGTGAGTTTGTGATGTATTTACTTTTTCATAACAGTGTAAAGTATAGCTGGGTTATGGAGACCATCCGGACTTTCAGAGTAGGAATTCCCAGTAAAAGTTTAAAGGCATAATTTAGTTTTCTGCAGTTTTTCCTATTCAGTGGTCAGAAATTTCCAAGATCTATTTGAACATTTCTGAAGTAATGAGCTCATTGCTAATTGCAGCTCAGCTTCCTGAATACTGGGACAATGCTAGCTAGGGTTCTGTTTACACTCATGATACACTTGTAGAATTTTTTTTAAATAAACAAACAAACAAACAAACAAACAAACAAACAAATAAATATTGTTTGTATAGAAAACAATGTTTATCATTTCTTATAATAAAACTAATTTTAAATAAAATTATACAATCTCCCTGCAAGTGTTTTTATTTATTTTTTTAATTAAATTTATTATTAAATTACATAATGATTTAATATATTTTAGATTTTCATATGAACAAAATTATTATTATTATTATTATTATTATTATTATTATTATTATTATTATTATTATTATTATTATTATTTTGGAGTTCAGTCATATAAAGGAACACCCTAGTCTGAATAACTACTTTTTAAAGACAATAATCAGTCAGAAACAAGACAGAATTTTAATCTGCGGTACCTCTTGCTAAAGAGTGTTGCTTTTCTGACAAATTAGCATGCTTTTGATGATCCAGTCATCCTTGGCCGATTACATCTCAGCCCCGCGCTGCCACAGTAACCTCCCACACCACAGGGTGCCACTTTGCTAATACTATAGGGGGGAGCTTTTCCTTTCTTATGCTGTAATTCAGCAAATGTGTGGGTTTTGATATTGTAATGAGGCAATCTGAAAGACATCTTGTTTCTGAATGACTGGGAATGACCTGAATTAATTCAAGAAAATCTGATTCATGATGTGTCTGTAATATAGAGATGTGCGTAAATATCTTTGAGGTTAGCAAGCATTTAATTTGGAATCAACACTTGGTTAATTATGACCAAAGTTTTAATACATAATCTCTCTATTCGCACTGTTGTAATGAACATTGTTGTGTTGTGTTTGTCTTTTGCTGCTTAATAAACCTGAAATTAAATGATTGTAAAGGCCTTTATTTATAACAAGATCTTTTACTGCGGTGGCATGTGACTTTTTTTTTATTTTGTTAGGACAGGATAAGATTAAAAAAGAAGTAACCTCAAACAAAATGTAGTGGAGAAGATATCACAGCTTACGATCTATAGCTATAGCGTACTACTGTAGCTAGTGAATATTTAGAGTAACGCTGTAACACGCAGCATCGTCCATGATATAGTATGGCAACTCGTTTTGTGCAGGTTTAGACATACAATTGTGCAGAAGTGTTCAGTACAGCAGCCATGTACAAGAGGTTATATCATTTCGTGTTGCAGGGATTCAGCAAAATTTCCAGCTGACAAAACACTACAAAGGACCTGAACCTAGCTCAGAAAATCCTGCTGCTGGAAAATAGCACTTTTTTTCACATTGGAAACAAGGTCACACATTTCTGATGCAGATATATATATATTTCACCCTTTCCCTAATCCAATTTTTGATCATATCCTATAACAGACCTGGTTTAGTACATCACAGATGCAACATACAACAAGATACTGGCAGCTGTGGAGTATTTTTAAACTAGGCCAATTTAATAAAAAGTCTGTGAGCCTGGTAACCCTGTCATTATCTGTCTATTAAAAGGACAATGACATTATTATCTTATACACAGTATTCTATATAACACGGTTTTAATTTAGAATGATTACTAATAATGCATAACTAGATTTGTAATGTCTGTCACGACAAACTTTGATGTTGGCTTTGACGATGCATGTATTCGCCAAAAGGCTGGTCCTCTTTGGGGTTGAGTGGACATAAGGGTCAGTGTTACTTTTGGAAGCAAGTAGACAGAAAGCTTGGGTGGCAAAACATTTGGAGGTAAGTGGAGACGAGCATGTGACATCATCCAAATACTCTTGAGGAAGTTCCCCACATTGGGCTGAGTGTTTTGATATGTCACATGTCCATGTTGTGCTAATTATTTTTTTCATGTGACGTCACGTGACGTGACTAGAATACATGTGAGGCAGTTTTCCTCATTGTGCTGAGTGTTTTGATATGTCACAAGTCCATGATGTGCTAATTTTTCATTTTCACGTGACATCAGAATACCCTGTCAGGAAGTTCCCCTCATTGTTCTGAGTGTTTTGATATGTCACATGTCAATGTTGTAAAACGTTTTTTGATTTTGCATATTTTGGGGCGGGGCTGCGGCACAACCGAAAAGCCAGTCGGTACACCAATTTAAAACTTTGTTCAGAGTATCACCCTAAAGGAGCTGGCCGAGTTTGGTGTAGATAGTTCAAAAGCTTGCTGAGTTATAAACCTTCATAAAGTTTATAATGGGAGTTTATGGGAAAAAAGGCCACTTTGAGACCCTTTACCGAAAGCACAGGTACTCGAATCGCTTATGAAAGTAATAACAACAAACTTCAGACCAGGTTCCACAACATATCCGAATTTGGTGCATGTGGCTCGAAAGCCCTAGGAGGAGGTACTCTTGATGATTTTTTGTCTAAGCTTAAATAGGAAAACAGAATGCTGGCTTCTACAAAGCAACATAAATATTACTCATCTTTACATAAATGATGTCTAGCTATGTAGTAAACATTTTACATGGGTGCAATTTAGAGCTTTATTAAACAAATAACATAACCTTTTGTTAACAAGTTATATGTGTTCCTTTAAATAAAGTGTTACTAACATATTTATCAGTCACTTTGACTGCCGAAGTTCACAAACAAAGCTCTGTAATGGTTTCTGATTAACAGCGACGTTGCAAAACCCTGCAGTCATTCCTTAGTAATCTCTGTAAAACTGTGGGGTCAGAGTTCACTAGGCCATGTGTGGGATCATTGAAATTCTATGACCTGGATGATGTCATTGATAAAGCACAGAGACAAGAGTCAGGGGTTTGGCCGGAAGAGCAGAACGAGTTTGCAAACATGGAAAGGAAATCTAACTGATAAAACCTCACGCACATTACAGTTTCCTTACAAGCTGCACCTCCCTCCCTGAGTATAATAAACAGTGCATTTCACAAGACTATAGATTCATATCAGGGAATGTGCACCAAATATGAGCTGCTGGTGTGCATCTTTAAAAAAAAGTCCTGATTTGTTTCTTATTTTTATTATTATTATTATTACTGCAAAAGATCAGTTTCAACCTCATCACAAGCCGTTTGATATAAATCCTCCGAAACCAAAAAACAACAACAGATAAACAACAGATAAAAAAAATCCTGAGCAAGATAATTAGAAAGAAAACTGTCTACAATAAACCACTTTGAGAGACAATCACATTTCTTGTACATCACAATGGCTCATTAGGAAGAGAGGATTTAACTGTCAGATCTTTGCAAGATACCTTTGCAGATAACAATGTAGCTTTGAAATCAAGCCTCAAAGACTCACAGTATGAAGTAATTCTGCCGTCTGTGTTGTGTTGGCAGAAAAGTGTGTGCCAGAGTCCAGAGTTACTGTCTGGATTGCATCAAATGACTCATTCATCTAGCAGAGATAAGCTTTTGAACAGCAGAGCTGATTCTATTCCACACAGCAGAGACAAGGGTCATTCAGGAGAGGAGATGAGGTGAAGTCCACCACTGGGAGCTTCAGATTCCAGACACAATCAGGGGACTCACTGTCTCACTTACGTAGTTAAGTTTGTAGGTACGTAAGAACTTTGCTTTGCTTGGGTTTTATGCATCTACTTGCGCTTTTTGTCGTTGTCTGCTTGTCCTGGAGGCACCGGCTTCATGAAAAAGGCTGGGTCTATGTAGCAGCGTGCAGCTAGCAGGACAGGGACAGCTAAATACACAAGGTTAAGGGTCATGACTAGCCTCCACTCCTCTTTAGGGATGCGATAGGTGAAGGGCGTCCGAGAGTGCACGGACGCACCGATGTACGTCCACTGCATCTGCAGGTGCACACCAAAATATCACACATTTAATCACTGTATTCTCTGCCTATATACAGAATATTAAACAATCTTGGCTTAAATATTTTAGTTAGCATTTAGCATGTGTTGTATCACGTTTGGAAATACTATAGAAATTGTTTTCATAATGGTTTATCTGCTCTGGCTTTACTCTGCCTTTATCACCAATATGTATAGGTGTAAAACTAGTTTTCACCAAGCTTCTAACTCTATTACATAACAACATAACAGCCACCAGTGTGTGATGCCAGACATCTAACCAAACTTGCTGCTATAAGTAATATATCATTGTTCAGCTGGAGAGTGATAACATCCCTATTTTGTACCCATAAGCTAACAGATGATCTTATAGACAGCAGTTAACTCCTCTGATAGAGCAAGGATGTTAAATCGGCAAACATACAGCTAATGCTTCACCCAATATTATTACATTAATATAATGCTTAGCATGGCTGATTATCAGAACACATGGCACTTATTTACCTGAGCCATAGCTCCTGTGAGCAACAAAGTCCAATCCAGCATCCAAGTGCATCCTGGAACGGTCAGCCCGTAAACTAACATGGTTAGCAGGGGCATAACGTAGAAGAGGAACACCAACATCTACAATGAGACATGTTTCTGTAAAATTGCTGAAACACAACACTTCAGCCATAGTTGTGTTCTGAAATGATGCTCTAAAATGTTGAGCCTGCAGAGTTTTAGCTTCAGTGATGGCAATGTAAATAGGCTCATTAGTAAATATTCTGTGATAAATATTAGGATTAGGATGACCAGCACATACCATGACCTTAGGGAAGGAAACACTGTCCTTCATGTAGGGCTCGTACTGGTAAATGTAGGTGAAACACATGTCCAGCGTGCACTCAAGGACAACCTGTAAGATGGTCCATGACATAGGATTAGATATAGCTTCAAATAAATAAGGAATTCTAAAAACAAAAAAAAAATAAAAAATCAGCTTCAATAATGAGAGTCAGACAGAAATAGAGATGACCTCCTTGACCAAACGAGAAAGAAAGAAAGAAAGAAAGAAAGAAAGAAAGAAAGAAAGAAAGAGTCTGGTGAATCTAATGTTATTTCAGGATAAAATCAAACTTCAAGAGAGTGAAAAGAAGAAGAAAACAGTGTTGCAGAAGGAAAAAAACAAGTGAAATGAAAAGGAGAGGAGAAAAAGACTTACAAATCCTCTGAACAGAGTGAAGGCCATGGCTCCGAGCAAAGTAAGTGTGAGCAGGAAGTCTTTTGGGCGATACAAAAGCCTTTTCTTCTGATCTGCTGCAACCTACAGAAACATCCAAACACATTCAAAACACATGCTCCTTATATACTATACACTACACAGTAAATATTATAAATTATACAGCATACACTATACACTATATACTATACACTACACTGCAAATACTATATATTATACAGCATACACTATATACTATATACTATACACTACACTGTAAATACTATATATTATACAGCATACACTATATACTATATACTATACACTACACTGTAAATACTATATATTATACAGCATACACTATACACTATATACTATACACTACACTGTAAATACTATATATTATACAGCATACACTATATACTATATACTATACACTACACTGTAAATACTATATATTATACAGCATACACTATATACTATATACTATACACTACACTGTAAATACTATATATTATACAGCATACACTATACACTATATACTATACACTACACTGTAAATACTATATATTATACAGCATACACTATACACTATATACACTATATACAATACACTATACAGTAAATATTATATATTATATAGCATACACTAAACACTACATACTTCACACTATACAGTAAATACTATATACCTTACATTACACAGTATATAGATGTACAGTATATACCTAATACCCAATACGGAATATGCTATAAACTACAGACTATATAATTTTGTTTTGTTTTGTCAGGAACCTCACCTTGTCTGCTGGAATGATTGGCAGCTCTCTGGGCCTTTTAAAAACCTTTACTGCTGTCCATATGGACAGAATCAGGAAAAAGAGGCTGAGCCCAAATGCTGGATAGATGTTCTTAGCATGTTTACCTGCAAAAAAATAATTATATTAAAATATTATAGATCCTATAATGGCATTATAAGACGATGTGGAGGGAAATTTATTTTTTATTATTTTGCTTTGTTCTGTGGATTAATTCAAATTAAAATGTAATGGCACTAGAGGACAGAAACATCACAGATATATTACCTATAACAATGCTTGGAATAAAGACGATCTGAGTGGCTACCATGGAACCCACCCAAAGAAGCGCCAAGTTCCGATATGGCTTCCTATAGAGAAAGTGGGAGAAATATTAATAGCATATTGCTGCCATAGAGAGTCTAAACCTTTAACGAAAAGACATTATGCTGAAAATAACAAAAGCATTCTTGACATCTTGCAAAGAAATATTTTTAATAAAGGCGCAGTATTCACCCTTTCCGCATGCGGTAGATAATGGAAAGGAGCAAAACAAAGTGCACCCCTCCATTCCAGTAGTTCTTCATGATGCAATGTGCTGTGTTCAAATACGGTTCTCCCTGTGCCAGAAAAAGAATGTTTGAATTGTGTTTTGTTTAAAATAATTAAGTGTGTGTGTGTGTGTGTGTGTGTGTGTGTGTGTGTGTGTGTGTTTTTTTTACATTAACCTTATTAATATAGAAATCCACAAAGCCCTTGATATATCCATCCAGCTCAAGAGCACACACAAGGTCAACGATGGACGTGAAAGAAAACACAACGAATACTGAAACAAAGACAAAACAGAGCAGGAAAAATGATCACAGTTAGCCCCCCAGCTCTGTGTTTCTTTCTCTGACTCCCTCTCCATCAGCCCATGTTCCCGTTTACAGTCTTCCCTCCATCACTCTTTCACTTTCCTTTCCGCTCCAGCTATTGATTTCTCCCCGACTGTGAGTTTATGATGGCCTGTGGCTATGTAGGTGAAGCTGGATCTCTATCACTGACAAACAGACCTGTCTTTCCTTTAGCGCTCTACCACAGTGCTGAAAAGGGCATCTCCTGATGTTTAAGAATAGCCACATCAGACCTAGCAGCAGGGTGAGGGTGGAGGCACTGGGGTGAAAATTAGGAGTGACAGGAAAACAGAGTGAGGGAGGAGAAAACCCGAGGGAGCTGTGAGGCCCAACTGCTGATTGATTGCTGTGTTGTTTCACAGCAGAGTTTTCTCCATTGTAGCTTGCTCAAGGATTAAGGACAGGCTTAAACTTCATTCACTGGCTTTAAACAAGCTCTACCACCACACATACAAAAACTATGTAGTATTACCTAAACAGAAATTCAATGTAACTGGTTATCTAACAGTTCTGCATACACGTCTTACCATAAAACAGGAAGTCCACCGCTTTTTCTTTTCGAACACACAGATATGCCATAAAGAATACTGCAGCAAGAACAGCTACTTCTACCCCCAGGATAACCAGTGGCCTAAAGGAAAATGAAGAGTGCAGGTAAAGTCAAAGAACTCAAGACCAGAAATGTTCAAACACGCAGCTATTTCAGGCTGTAAATCAGGTCTTCCAAAGAGCCTTTTAAGTGTAAAAAAATAAAAATAAAAAATACACAGACCACTTTATGATTGCAGCACAGATTTCTTAATCAAGCAAATTTCATCATACATATTTATTGCATCCAGTAGAATTAGTAACCATCTTTTCATTTCAGACCACATAAATCACAAATATTTGTGCATTCTAAACGTTTCTCAGCAGGATTAATATTACAGTTATATTTCGATTGACATTTTTGTGTGTGCTTTTTTTAATATTGTCAAGCTTTAGACTGGGAAATGAGCACCTGCCTAAAAGAAAGCCACTGGTGTGACTGGCACTAATTTGAACCCCATCAATCCAGGTGACAGTTAATAACAATTTTCAGACACATATATACACACACACACACACACCCACACACACACACACACACACACACACACACACACACACACACACACACACACACACACACACACAAATACATAAATAATAAGCTTTGACATAGGTTCTAGCGGTCAAATCTGGCACTTACTGACGTTCTGTAAAATGTAGACAGAATTAGCCCATTGTTTTATTCCTCTTATACCACAACAATTTGCCAACAACCAACACCATTCATTGCAGTTAAAAAAATGTGAAGATAATAACTTACGTTTGCAACGCAGAAATGTTGTTTGATGCATAAAGTACAAGAGGTGCCATCAGAGATAAAATAAAAGTAAGGATCTCCTTTGGAAAAGCCATCATCTCTCCAGTAGAAGACTAAAAACTTTAAAAGATTAAGCAAAAATGTGATTGAGAGAAAAAGGGAAATTCATGCAAATTGTTCCTAAAGGCGGTTTGAGGAGGTGAAATGCAGCTGTGTCACACTGCCAGCTCACTGATTTCATACAGGCTGGAGTTGAGGGTAATATAGTGCTCTGTGTCAAAGTCCATGACCTGAAGAAGATAAAGTCGATAGAGAGGCATTGATAATAAAGTGGTGTATTTACCTCTCATTTCCATAGGGGGGCGGTAGAAAGCCTCGGAACGACAAGCCTTGAGGACGTGAGTGGTTTCCCCCCATGGGCTATGGGCCAAGGCTACTGGTGCTGCAGACTGATACAGAAGCTTAAAATTTTAACTTCTAAATAAAAAAATTATTTAGTAATAATAATTTATTAATAAAACATTTTATCCTATCCACTGAAAGCATGCTGACAATAGCATTCTGCTGGGACAAAGTTTGCATACCCCACTTCAAAATAAATTAATTGATATATTTATTTGTTCATTTCATTATTTATTTCTATAATAAGTCATTTATTTGTTCATTCAGTCACAGTCACTGCTTTATACAATTTGGATATGGATATGCATGGGAGGGAGAAAGATATCGTGAGAACCTGGAAGAACCCCAAACAGACACAGAGAGAAATCCAGACAGGCAATAACAGGACATCAGTGATGGTAATAACAAAACAAAAATATTATTTAATGCCTTGATAACTGCCATCAGTCCCTGTAGATCTGAACAGCATTTGTCTGTTTCATTTTGATTCATTCATTCATTCAACCAGTAACTGTTTTATGCAGGTCAGGTTCAGGATGGATCTGGATCCTATACCATGAGCTCAGATCTAGAATACAATTGAATAATGTTCTGTTGTTTCAGTTTTCATTAATAATAACAACCCTCATCATTTGCTCAGTGATGAGAGATATATAAACTGTTAGAAAAGCATATGCTAGGTTTAGATTGGGTTCATTGGAAATATATATATATATATATATATATATATATATATAGTGATAGTGTTATACAAAGGACGTTTACTATAGCACTTAGTGTATCACTTATTTGTCTGCTTGCTTGCTTGACTAGGACAGCTATTGGCTATTACAAATCGTTTTATTTGATTTGATTTGATTTTATTATTTGCTCAATAACAAATGATAACAAAATACAATGTTGTATTATTCAAATCTTACAATAGTAACATAACATAAAGAAAAAAAATAAAAATAAAAAATACAAATAAGGGGTATCATGCAATATAATTAACTTAAAAAAGAGGATTTAGCAGTCTTGTAAAAGTCCATAGTTTTGACAACTTTTCGGCTCGTAAGTCCTTTTAAAGTTTCAAGATAAGTTTTTATTTCCAGCTTAAAATGGAACATGTTTGTTAGACCACTTTACATTTATGGATTATGAAACTTTTCCACTAAAATAAGCAGATTTAAATATAAATATGACATTTCACCATTTTAAATTCCTCATGAAAATTAACATCTTTTTTCTGTATATTAATTTTTGTCCCACATAATGATTCAAACAAATGTTGTAGACATAAATCTAAAACAAATCTAGTGTATATACTGTACAATCACAAAAAGGTGCACAGCAGATTTTTTTCTTAATTAAATTCTCCAACTCAATCCAAAATATTTTTGTATGTAGGCAATGGAAAATCAAATGAAAAATAGTTTCCTTTTCACCTTTACAGAAATTACAGGAGCAATCAATATCTAATTTAAAACGTTCCAGCACATGTTTTTCTAGGTATATTGTATGCATCATTTTAAAAGAGACTTCTTTTACTTTATTTATTAACATAGAATTTATCCACTGTTCTCCAAGCTTTACGCCATTTCACATCCCCAAACACAGAAGACCAGAAAAAATGAGCTGAGGGATAAACAATATTAATAAGTATATTTCTAATATAGTTATTTGAGAGTCTATTTTGTAACATATTTGCATTACCAGTAAATGTTTTACCCCTGATATCTGTAATATTTAGATCTTCCTCCCTGTAATGCATTCCTCAGAAGGATCAATACTTTTTGGGGAATTGCATCCATTACAACAGCAAATTCTTTAGGTCTAACTGGTATTTTAAATGTATTCAAAAATTCTCTATATGGCAATAAATTTCCATCATTATTTAAAAGCTGACTAGATATATAGAGCTGAGAGATGGAGCTGGCTAACGCGTGACGTCACCAGTGGAGCGGAAGATTTTCCCCACCCCCCACCCCCTCCTAAAATTAAAATGGCGACGTTGACCAGGAAGTGAGATAAACAACCGTGCCGAAAGAATTATGGATTAATTTCGGAATTTCATAGGGTCTAAAACAGTTTCTAGGGACTGTCGGTCGCCGAGGTGAGGAAAATCGCGAGGAAATGAGTATTCATTGTATCCGGTAAGTGTGCTTTTACGTCCGCGAGAGGAAAAAAAATTGACGCTCGCGCATATCGTTAGCTTAGTTAGCAAGCAGGCTAACGAATTTGCTAGTGGCAGCCAGCTAGCTGGTCAAACAATAGGGGTTTGGCCTTGTTAATAAATTCGGAATCAAACAGGAGAATTGGCATAAGGAATCAAACAAAGCTGGTTGTACGCTATCGTTTTTGATTAAAATAAAAACATACATTCGTGCTAAACCGGTATTTATAAAGCTAGTGAAGTTAACTGTGGTAACATTTCGTTAAGGATTGGACAAGGTAAGTTAGCCTGTTGTCGCTGACTAGCACTAGTGAGCGAAAAGGCAAATTAATTGTGGATTTGGTCGAATATGTTCCACGGATAAAGTCACTGGTGTTTAGTTTGACATGCCTTAAGTTTGCTGTGAAGCTAAGCACACTTGTAGGTCTGGACGTCGAATATATTATTTCTGTTAAATGTTTAACCTTTTTCTCCTCCATACTCTTAGCCATTTAAACCCTGCCAGCTAATAGTTCTAAACTGCTGGTATAAGGTTGGGGGTTTCTGGCTTAACATCTAACACTATCATGTTTGTCAAGGCTTATGAAACCTAGAAGTCCAAAACAAATTTACAAACGAAATCACAGATAATGTCAGATAAAGTAAAATAAAATAAAAAAACAATGAAGAAAATCCATATTTTTAAAATGTATTTCATTTTTAACCTATCATGCTTCTTGCTATTCGTTTTCACATCAGTGTGAACAATTTTATAACCTAAAATTGTCTTGTTGAACTATTTCCACTTGTGACCTGTTTCTCTTTCTGTCTCTCCTTAGACATGGCTGGAATATGATGAAATGCATCTCTCCATTGGGCACGCTGGCCAGCTTAGTCCCTGTGGTGCTGCATAGAGCCTGATGCCCATTCTCGCAACATCTGTCGTCATGGACACGGAGGACTTCCTGCACCCAGAGGGCCCTCAGCTGGAGAGCCCCAAATACATTGCACCCAGTCCTCCACTCCCCAATGCCGTCGAGGTACCAGTAAACCATTTTCCCTGTTTACATTTTCACATGATCTTATTTCACTGTAGGGGAGGTGGGTAGGTATCAAAAGCTATTCATGGCAAAATCATCATTATATGAACTAAATTTCGTTAGTTCTCAAACTCTGAACTCTTTTTTTTTTTTTTGTTAAAAAAAAATAGCAGCCTGATTTTGTTATTTCTTATTAGTCTTCTGCGCTTCCTACACTTTGAGTAAGTTTTGGTTGTTGGGGTTACTGGTCTTTTATCACATGAGGCCAATATGTCAAAGTTCAAATGCTGGAATATTTTATAAATAAATGTGAAGATTAAGTTATCAGCATTAGTAGCATGCTAAGAGGAGAATGCTATTCAAAGATTATTTTCTTTCATTTATGGTGATTCAGTCGACTTCTGTATATATTTTTTGTGTTGTAAATGCAATTTTTGTTGTTGTTGGTCTTCAGTTATACCACAGAGAATTGTTGATTCTGAATGGTTAGAAAGCATGGAGTATTTCTCACAGTATTGCTTAACTGCAAAGTTTATATTAATGCATGACATCTAAAATGTTACAGTTTCTGTAGTAACAGCGTGTACAAGTACTCGTATGTTGGACGCTCCGCATAGGCAGATTTAAAAATGTTTAATAGTTGATGATATACAGAAGTTTTTTTTTTTTTTTTTTTTTTTTTTAATATTTTCTGGAAGCGTCTTCAGTGTCCGGTAAAAGTGTAACTCTTAACAAGAGCTTGTAACAAGCAAAAAACGAGAGATTTTGGACATAACCCATAAAAAGAACGAACTTTGCAGACATTCCATAACATGACTACAAATGGATAAAAGTGCGATGTTTTAGTTTTCCTCCTAAGAAATCCTATTGTAACTGTTGGCAGATTGATTGAGGAATTAGTGCCCTGCTGAATCAAGCCACCTTGTTGATGATCTAGAACAGAATGTCTCAGATTTTATTCCTTACTTTGTGTGCAGTAAGTCCTGGGGCAAGTCGTGGCCTAATGGTTAGAGAGTCTGACTTGTAATCCTAAGGTTGTGGGTTCAAGTCTCGGGCCGGCCACGACTGAGGTGTGCCCTTGAGCAAGGCACCAAACCCCCCACTCCCTGGGCACCGCAGCATAAATGGCTACACACTGCTCCGGGTGTGTGTTCACTGCTGTGTGTGTGCACTTTGGCTGGGTCAAATGCAGAGAACGAATTCTGAGTATGGGTCACCATGCTTAGCCTGTATGTCATGTCACTCACTCAGTATCAGGAACATGAAGGAGAATCAGGGACAACAGTTTGGTTCCTGCTCTGGCTGTTAGCATTGTTGTGCTTATAAACAAGGCTGAATTTGTTCATGAGGGATGCAGTATGAAATCCCATCATTCCTGCAATATTACAAGCTCCATAACAATGTTTGTTATTGCAGAAGACTTAGTTTTGGACTTGTTACAAAAGAAATGTGGCTAATGAGTGTGTTATGACTAGCTTCCCTTTCTCTTTCCCTAACTATTTCTCAGTTCCTCTGTCTTTTCTCTGTTAAACGTTTCAATGCCATTCAGCTTGGACCACTACAGACACCACTGCAGTTTTTGTAAACAATGCTGTACTAATAAAAACACTTACCGCAATACTTTGACCATTGTCAATGTAACTTTAAAAGACACTTTACTGGTTGGTGCAATGTTTGTGTGGTTATTTAGTACACCATGTACCTATCTCACACATTTTAAAGTGTGAATGTGCCTCTTTTTGGTATTCAGTAGGTGAATTTGACACCTTGTTTAGGTAGAGGTAAGTTTGTAGTTTTGTGAAATGGTGCAGCTTTCCAACTTTTGTATTACACAAGGTGTTATCATTGTTGTTTTTCTCAGTTCCCTTACTGTGTCCTGTGAAAAATGTGATGTTTGTTTCCTTTTCTCCTTCAGACTCAGCTGTTTTCCTCTAACTCGTGGCCATTTCCCCAGCAACCTCAGTACAGCCAGTACAGCTATCCTATGCAACAATCTGGGAGGTAATTGACAAACACTTTTTCTCTCTAACTGTCTCTCACTCTCAGAGCAAGAAACATTATGTAAGATGATAAATTAATTCCAGGAAGTTCAGAGACAAGCAAATATAGATGGCATAAGATAAAGGCATAAAAGTTTGACGATTAAGATGCTATAAACACATGTTTATTTGCTTTAGTTGGAATTCATATTATTTAGAAATGAAGTTCCAGCAATGTAATACTTAATGAGATCTGGTGCTTTAACAATGCAGTTCAAGGAGTTCAGCTTTGGCTACCGAGCATGCTCAGACATGCATATAATTGCATGCACCTCTGTCTGATAGAGATCTTTTGTTCAGCGCCGTAGATAGCTGTTCTTTTTCTTTTGAGACATTTCAGGGACTCATCTCCTTTTTCTATAGGCTTATAAAAATGAAATACTTCATTGTTTACTAAGCAACACAGTTTCTTGTAGAGTTAACAGGCATGTCTGTAAAACTCTTACCACTGCAGCAAAGCAATTGTCTGACTTTCTTTGATGACATGTTCATCTCATTTGTGAGGCCCATTACATTTAAGCCAGCCCTGACCTGTTCTGTTTGGCTTGTCCTGACAGGTGATTAAATCTTGTCTTCTAATAATATTTGGAGACAGTAATTACTTTAAGTTAATTAACAGGACACAAAGTAACAAAGCAGA
Source organism: Tachysurus fulvidraco (assembly GCF_022655615.1). Classification (NCBI taxonomy): domain Eukaryota; kingdom Metazoa; phylum Chordata; class Actinopteri; order Siluriformes; family Bagridae; genus Tachysurus; species Tachysurus fulvidraco. The sequence continues at coordinate 5,119,480 of NC_062539.1, read as the reverse complement.
TAAGTTTCTTGGTTTTGATTTAATGTTTTGATCTTTCAGGCAGTTCCAGGTCAACCCTCCACCTGTGGACGAGTTCAGCTCATTCACTGAAGTGGATTTCGCTGACCTCACATCAGGCAGAAATGGAGACTTCCAACCAGTAAGTTCCAGTCTGATCTCAGTCCCTCATTGGCTTTTGTTTATTATACTAAGAGCGTTCCTCTAGTGTCCTTTAGATATTTTCATTTTGATCGCATAAGTGTGGCTGTCTCCAGCCTAATCAATCAGTCTGAAACTTGAGTGCACCTGCTTTTGCTTTGCTTTATAAAAGTGGACACTTTTAGCTTGATGTCTCAAAAGTGGTTTAGTTCATTTAGTCTAATCGCATGAGCTACTAACATAAGCACAAAGGCTGCTTTAGAATCACTGTTTTACTCAAACGACTTTTTTTTTTTTTTTTACTTCAACTCCTATGCAATTGCTTGAGGGTGGTAACTGCAACTGGTTTGGCTTCCACTTTTATTTTCATTTTGAGCTGGTTATGTTCTCTTTCTGAGTAATATGCATATGCGTTCTACACCTTGGGTTTACCATGCAGTACTTTACTGCTCTTGAAATATATTCAGAAGAGGAAAATTAGTGGGCAAAGTTTTCCACATATCAATTTCACATGACTTATTCACCGTTATAAAAGAGAAGACTTTAATATACTATAAACGACATACTATATTTTAAAGGTGCGTCTCAGTCAGCTCGGTGAGTCAGTATATTGTGCATTTGAGCGTGATATGTTTCCTGTATTGGTCATTATTTTAGAACATCACAGAGGATAATGATGATTAAAGTATATAAATGTATTGTGAGAGTTAATAAAGCATGTCAGCAGACTAAATCAGCTCTGAGTCATCAAATAAGAGCTGCCATGTCGGTGTCCCGGTGTCCCAGTGTCCTGAAGAGCACGCAAACAGAAGCTAAAATTTGGCACTGGTTACTGCTTGGATTATTTTTAAAACAAATCCTAAACTAGTGTCACCATGGAAACTGCTTTTTTTTAAGCTTCTTTTGTAGGAGCTACCAGTTCATAATATGTTCTTACAGTACCATTTAAAGCTGTGGTGACTTCCTAGTAAAAAGTATGGTGTAAATTCCAGTAATCTGGAAACTCCAACAAGGGCATCATTTCCTGAAATTAGACCAACCCTCCCAACCATCACTCACATACAAATACAGCCACACAGATATTTATCTGTGCCCTGTGGTGTAATTGTGAAACTCTTACCTGTACTACTGGTTCTAGGACAGGGATCAGTAAGATTGTTTGTGAGTATAGATGTGTGAAAGATCATCCTGCATGTCCAAGGCCATGGTGGTTAGTGGAAGTTACCGGATTTCTTGATTTATTTCATCGGTTTTGTTTTTGTTTTGTTTTTTGTCTTATTTCTGCTTTTGAGTTAATTTCCCATTTGAGCTTTGTGTAATGTCATGCCTGTACTTTTGGAATAGACACTTTTCTGAGGTTGGAAATGTGCTATGAATGGTGCTACATCTTGAGGTGTACGGCTAACTGAAATGTTTTTAACAAGGGCAGTGTGCAGTGGCACATTTTATTACATTTTTAATTAAAACTACGTTTTAATTCTCACTTGTCAAGTGCTTCATGTTCAGGTTACTGGTTAGAACTAGTCAACATGGCATTTTTGGCTAAACGAAAACTAAACAAATGTTTTTCAAAGTACTTCACTAAGATTTTCTGTTTGGTACAAAAGGTTGGCTTGGTTTCAGTTTATATCAACAAAACTCTGATGGTGTAAGAAATTTGATAACCAAAACCGTCTGAGAAAAAGAACAATGAGGGCATGCAAGTGTTTTTGTTTTTTCCTTTAGTTTTTTCTTGTAAAGAGAAGGATGCATAAAATATTTTCTATGATATGTGTAGACTTTATAAACAAACTTCTTATAGGAGTTATTTTTGTGTTCAGGTTTTACCCTGCCTTATTTGCCTCCTTGATGATAAATGCATTACTAAAGCTATATCGGGACTTTCTTTTCTTAGGTCATCAGTTAAAACGCTGGTTTGTTTGTACAGATGGCTGTCTTGTTTAAGCAAAAGGGATTTTTTAAATCCAGTTCCCTTCTGTTTGTGTAGTGCTTTTTATCTATGGGCATTGTCACAAAATGCTTTTACAAAAACCTAGTTGTAGATTTAGGTCACTAATGAGCAAACCGGAAGTGAGAGTGGTGAGGAAAATCTCCCTGTGACACTGAGGGAGGAAACCTCGACAGATTTAAAAGAGAATGAATCCCTTTTCTGGGCCACCCCAGATCGTAAAGCATACAGGGAAAGAAGAGAGAAGTTCAAGTGCATTTACAGGATGTTCAGTATGAGTAGATTGTGAATAAGTCTTCTGACTTGATCACAGGAGTGGTTCTTGTGTATAGATCGTCAGTATACAGGTGAGATTATCCACTGAGGCCAGTGTGACACTTGTCTTCATTATCTGTATTATGTTGTGTGAAAGCTCTAGATAGCCTGTATGAAGTTCTTTTATACATTTGTGTAGTGTTGCAGCTTAGAATTCTTTTTCGTATGAATCATCTCCAAACCCAACCCTTCTTTTGTTTGAATCGTTTTCTAGACTTTCGTTTTGTCGTACTGTTTGGTTGCTTAATTGTGGACCTATGTGCAATCAGCACTTCCCTGGCATCCTGAAATGCCTATTATGTTGCTGTCAGTCAACCTCCTTTCATCTCTGCCAAACTGTCTATCATTCTTTTGCAGCAGAGCAGGGTGCGTAACTGGAAGTTTGGCTTTTTGTATTGCAGTACAGGAACATCATTTTTATGAATGTCGCAAATGTTTTTTTTCCCCTTTGCACTAGAATATAAGTATTCATGAGTCAGTAAAACCTTAAACTCTAGCGATTAGGGCTTTACGTTTACTGGGGAGCTGCTGGAGTGTAAGACGGTCTAGAGAGAAAAGAGAGCTAACATCAAACCCAGAGAATTCCTTATCTTCTCCTTACAGACGCATCTCCAGTTCAGTTTGGTCTCGGACCCCCCCACCACCACCACCACCCCACACACAAACACACACACACACAGAGCTGGGTTCTGTATGTTTTCCCACCTTCATCTTGCTGAATTTATAGCAGAAATGATCATTTTATGACTGTCACTCTAATTTTGTTTGCATTTGTGTGGATCACTAGGAAAAGGCCTTTTTTTTCTTCTTATAACTAAATCATGCCTGTGTGTTCATCTGTATCATATTAAACACACATTTGTTTGAATGTATTTATAAACAATGTGGTTTGGGGAAGCTTGCGAGTTACACAATTCATAATAAATACGTCCAGTTCCAGCTAATACAGCTCCCTTGAGCTTAATGGAGTGATATGGAATGTGAAAGGGTTTGCTAGATTCCCAGAAGGAGAAATATCCAGTGGTGGGTTTACAGTAAATGTTTTGTATTGCATCCAAGTCATCTGTATGTTCTTTTGAATGAACCAGAGAGTTTCTAAGGAATACACAATCTTCTCATTTAGTTCAGTTTAGCTTTTCTCTTCTGTCTATCTTTTGTGTCTCAATCTGTTTGCTACATGATTATCTTCATTACATTAGACCAGGCATGTCCAAAGTCCGGCCCGGGGACCGATTGCGGCCCGTGTTGAAATTTCCATCGGCCCGCAGCCTCTGGCATAAAATTAATAATGTGTGGCCCGTCAGCAGTGTTTTATATACTTTACCAGAAGATGGCAGCTGATCTGTGGACACACTATCGCTGGGTGACCCTTTATAGCCCATCTCTAAAATGGCGACTGTAAAGAAGAAAAGGAAAGTGACAGACAGGGCTGTCGCTTCCAGGACAAGTGGAAATTGGCATATTTTTTCACTGAAATACAAACCAACTGTGTCTGCCTAAGAGACTGTGTCTGTTTTCAAGGAATTCAATATTAAGAGGCACTACTAGATGAAACATGCTAACTACGACAAGCTAACTGTGAGCAAACGTCATAAAAAAATAAAGCAACTAGAAGCTGTTTTAACAGCAGCAGCTTTATACGCACAGCAGCGTATTTTTTTTTTTTTTTTACAAGAGCCCGGGAGTCAAATGAAAATGCCACAAAGGCGAGCTATGAGGTGGCAAAGCTGATTGCCAAGCAGTGCAAACTTTTTACGGAGGGCGAATTTATTGATGTCGGCCCCCACACACTCTCACCTCACCAAATCTGGCCCTCTTTGCAAAAAGTTTGGACACCCCTGCATTAGACTCAACCTTGTCTTCTGTTTTCTTACAGGACCTGTCGTGTATGGATGACCTGTCCAACACGTCCCTGTTCTCTTCTACCCCTGAGTCTCTTTCTGAATATCCTGACCCTGTCTTTAGTATTGATGGCCTGTCCCACATGACCAGCGAGGGCTCTGCCTCAACACCACACACCTGGACATGGGACACACCTGGACATAGCCAGAGACAGGTGAGTGTTCACACACACCTGCTATGTTCTCTACATTCTCTGCTCTTACACGCACACACACAAGCAAGCATTATTCATCAACCAGCTTCAATTGACAAACGTCAGATAGCATTATGAAGATTGGTGACAGATTTTGTAATTAGAACTTATTTGCAAACATAAACATGTGGTTATAGTCAGTAGCAGTACTGTTGTGACATACTGATGTGGCATTTATAAGCAAGAAGATTCAGATTATGTGTTCAGGACATGCATTCTCTGTCTTTCTCTGAAATGTTTTAATTCTGAAAAGTATTAATTACAATCTTCAACAAAAATCCGTTCATTTGGGAATTTGAAGTCGTTTTCCATTACATTTCATTAACGCTATTACTTCAGTAGAGTACAAACCATCGGAAATAATTAAAAATCCATACTCCCAACTCAAGTGGCAATTCATCATGTTTTGTCTTTCTCATCATTAAGTTTGTGTGTCCTTGTGTTTTCCATGTTATCCATTTCTCCATCAGTCGGCCAGGTCCCCAGGTTTACGCAATCTGGACATCAATGCCATCTTGAACCAACAATTAAAAGGATTTAAGGTAGCTTAGTGTCATTTCATTTAAGTTTGTCTTTGATTAGCAGGGAATTTAATGTCAGGTTACAAGTGATCAATATCTCTTTTGCACTGTGATGTTGCTCATTATCTCTCTCTTGTGCTCTCTCTCTCTTGTGCTCTCTCTCTCTCTCTCTCTCTCTCTGCCCACCTCCTCCACCTTGTCCAGCTCCCTGAAATCGGTCAGACTCCGCCAGAGGAGGAAGAGGAGGCAGATGAGGAAGAGACAGAAGAACTTGGCCACGTAGACACTTATGCTGAATACAAGCCGTCCAAATGTACAAATACTACTTTATTCTTGTATTCTTGTTGTCCTCAGTGTTAAGCTGCTGTGGTTACTGTAGCATATTTTAATTAGGTAAAAAGCTGAGAGCACTCTCTTTTGAGTCATAGCTAATATGCATAATAGCAAAACAAAACCTGAATGGGTTGGACATATTATATCGTTATTATATAAATTTTTGACGTAAAATAAACATAATCATAAACCGGTTCTGTTCCCGCACAGTAATTTATGTTAATCATCATATTCTGATTGTCTTCTGGTATCTGCAGCTACTATAGGAATTTCTCATCCAGACTTTGTGGTAGAGACCAGCACACTCTCTAGCGTCCCTCCCCCAGACATCAGCTACACACTCTCCATCCCAGAAAACACTATCCGGACTGGCCAGCTTTCTGCCCTGCAGCTCGAAGCGATCATTTATGCCTGCCAGGTACACTGATCAGCCACGTACAGATTAGTTTGTAACAAGAACTACATTAGCTTAGTTTAATTCAGATGCTTTAGTCTCAAATATTCTTGTGATTAACCAATATAATTGTTAAAGGCAAGCACATTATAACAAGCAGTGCAAGTAGTCTGTTTAAAAAAAAAATAACTGCAAATTAACTAACTTATTTCCGCAAAAGCAAAACTCGTATTTACACTGTATAAAATCTCGTGTCTGTGTGAGTGTCTAGCACGTTGTTTTATTTATTTAATTTTACCTGCCCAGATGTATGTTAGCATGTTTAAAATTTAATGTACCGGTTCCATTGCTACTTGCTCACTACATTCTTCATCGGTCCCCTAAAGGGATTTGCTTTTACTGTTAAACATAGCTTGTAGACAGCTAAACGCTGTTTGTTTGCCAAAAAGCATCCAAAAATAAATTCACATAATGACTTGCTTTGTAAAGGTGTTGCCCTGTTATTTTTAGTTATTCTTTGGATGGGCTTCTGCCGTTTTGTACTTGCACGCAATTTTTAGTTCATCGGATGAATATTCCTATTTTTAATCAGTTTGTGTTCCAGAAAATATTGGGACTTTCCTGTATATTAATTACGGTTTTGTTTTTTTCACCCTTCAGCAACATGAGGTTATCCTGAAGAATGACCAGAGGGCAGGTTTTCTGATTGGGGATGGAGCGGGTGTGGGAAAGGGTCGCACTATAGCTGGCATCATACTGGAGAACTACTTAAAAGGAAGGAAGCGAGCCCTGTGGTAAGGCAGTCATTTCAGGGATCTAAGATCTTATTCTGAAGAGAATAATTTATTCCCCTGGCCATTTTTCATTAGAAAGCCTTTATATTTTAATTCTCTATATGCTGGAAAGGTTATTGGAGGGGAAAACTGTCTGTAGCGCTCCGTGCTATTAAATTTAAAATCATCTCTGTTCCTAAATTTATCACAGAGTGACATATTCTAAATTCTAAATAATTATCAAAATGTTTGTTCTTTTTCTTGTAAAATTGGTTTTCTTTGTTTTTCTTTCAGGTTCAGTGTGTCTAATGATCTGAAGTATGATGCAGAAAGAGACCTCAAGGACATAGATGCCCCAAATATTCCTGTGTTTGCTTTAAACAAGGTACAGCGTCGTTCTTATTAGATTATTGCCTAATCTAATTCTCTTTTCCTGTTCTGAACAAGTGCTATAGTGTATTGTGTGCTTATTTTCATAACTAAACAATTGTATTAGGGATGCCCTAGTGCCTCTTGAATGTAACTTGATGTAACTTTCTTGTCAGATTAAGTATGGAGACACAGCTACCTCAGAGGGTGTCCTGTTTGCCACATACTCAGCGCTGATCGGGGAGAGTCAGGCAGGGGGACAGCACCGCACTCGACTCAAACAGATATTGGACTGGTGTAAACCTGGCTTTGACGGAGTCGTATCCTTTCCATTAGTGCTTTTAATTAGTAGTTCTAGGATAATAGGTCTTAGCAAAAGAACAGGTGTCAAAAAAATATTTTGGTTTAAATGTATTATTACAACAAAGCAAATAAACGGAAAATGAATTAATCTAGAAAAAAGAAGTATTTTGTCCTCGTCAACTTGTTGCTATTGGTAACAACGAATGAAACGCTCCTGGTGATTGATAAGGTATGGGATGTTAGTACTGGATGAGTACAGAAAAGTAATGCAGTTTAGTGTTTAATCAAAATTGCTATATATGTATTTTTCCTTGACATTTAAACCCTCTCAGATTGTGTTTGATGAATGCCATAAAGCCAAAAATGCGACATCTACGAAGATGGGCAAAGCTGTCCTGGATCTGCAGAATAAGCTGCCCCGTGCCAGGGTGGTGTATGCTAGTGCCACAGGTCTGAGGACCCAATTCTTAAATGTTTATACACCTAATATGGTTATGCATGTTAACATTTAGTGCTAGTCATTGCACGTCCCTAATAAACACTCATTTCCGAGATTTTTCCCTCAACTGAAAATGTTACATTTCTAATCTCCCCACGATGGGAAAAATGCTGTTGAGAATTGTAAATCTTATTTCAAAGCAGATAATTAATCAGTTTGGATTGTTTGAAAATGATGGATTGTTTGTTGATTTGAATGCTTTCTATTCCTCCTGAAACAGTTGGGTTTCAAAATGACATTAGACATTAGCCAGAGGTAAACTCTTATGAGAAAGTACCTTGAGTTTATTTATGTGCCAGATATAAATCTAGCATTATGTGCTTTTTTGTCTGGTTAATACGCCACCTTTTAGATTCAAAACAAAACATTGTGTCCTGCCTCCTCTTGCCTCTGTTACAGGAAGTTCTCACTTTGTGGTATCGCCAATACAAGCACCCTTCAAATTTTAATTAAATTCATTTAAATTAAATTGAAATTAATATTGACTTTTTTTTTAATGATCATTTTTGCTCAAGCAGAGAATTTAATCTAAACAGTCCTACATGGCCATTTCTTGATCTCGCCATTGCCTTTGCTCTCTCTTGTTCTCTAGGTGCCTCTGAGCCAAAGAACATGATCTATATGAGCCGGTTGGGGATTTGGGGAGAGGGAACACCTTTCAAAACATTTGAGGACTTCCTACATGCCATTGAGAAGAGGTAAGTCTCACTTAAAGAGCTGTTTGACAACTGAATCATATGAAGATATTTACTAAGTAGTTATACTAAGTGGAGCTCCTTGCTAAAGATAAAATTGCATTTGCATGTCACGACAAATGAGAATCCACCAATTTTAATGCGTACCTTGCTGTTCACAGGGGTGTTGGCGCCATGGAGATAGTTGCCATGGATATGAAAGTCAGTGGCATGTACATAGCCCGGCAGCTCAGCTTTTCTGACGTGAGGTTTCGAATCGAGGAAATCACACTGGATCAAGAGTTCAAGGTGGTCTACAACAAGGCAGCACGTCTGGTAAGAGGCCGAGTAAAAATCACTGATGCAGACAGAACAATTTTGCACACTGTGACTAGTTTTATTTAGTTCACCTCGCACTACCACTCCTAAAGTGCTAAAGGGCTCGTTTCAGACACACCTAACGTATAGGTGCACTGTGTAGATATACACTTACAGACTGTAAGCCATTTGCTGTCATGCATGATTTGATGTTTTATGGTATTTTTCTCCACTACATTTGCTAAAGCTGTATGCAGTCTATAAAGTAGCTAAGGATGTATAATCTAATTTTTGGGTATTTTTACTTCATTTTGTCTGTTCAATTATTTCCTGCTTATGAGTGCAAAGATTACTCTTACTTTAAAAAGATGTCTTGACAATGAAATGACTGTTCTGCCTTTATGTTTATTCCCTGCTTTTCCCTAGTGGGCTGAAGCTCTGGAAGTGTTCACCAGGGCAGCAGATATGCTGGGACTTGTCTCCCGTAAGTCCCTCTGGGGTCAGTTTTGGTCCTCTCACCAGCGCTTCTTTAAATACCTCTGTATTGCCGCCAAAGTGCGCCGTCTGGTGGAGCTCGCAAAGGCTGAGATAAATCGTGGCAAGGTGAGACACATTAACATTGTATGATGAGCCTGAATGTTTGTTTTTTTTTTTTTTAGTTTTTTTTTTAATGTCAGACAGTTACAGTGTATAGTTAAAGTGCGTGTTTACTCTAGGTGTGGATAAATGGAGTTTGCTGACGTACAGTGGAGGGATGATGCACTGATTGAATTTAATTCTTGTCAACTGAGAGTTCAGTTTAGATTTCACTTGGTTCTATTTGGTGTGTGTGTGTGTGTGTGTGTGTGTGTGTGTGTGTGTGTGTGTAGTGCATTGTGATTGGACTACAGTCTACTGGTGAGGCCCGCACTCGTGAGGTTCTGGATGAGAATGATGGACATCTAGACCGATTCGTCTCTGCAGCTGAGTGAGTGTCTGGGGAACTCAGTCTGTAACTTAATCAAAGCTGCTTGTTCTTTCCTCCTGACCCTGACTCTGTCCTTGACTCTATACTCACTTTTGATTGAGGGATTTGGTAACTTTGTGTATTACTCATGATCCAGGACTTCAAGAACAAGAGGTTTATATCGCATATCTGACAGGAACTGGGAGCAGTTAAAATGGTTTAATTTTAAGTTATTGTTCTCAGGGGTGAGATGATTCATTTTGGAAACATTCTTTTGTGAATTCTTTCACATGTATAAAGATTAAAGAATCTTTCAAATGATAACTCTAAACGCAGACCCAAATAAGTTACCACACCAATAAAGAAATAAGCCATTTAACAAGCCTCCACAGTGCTAGAGGTTTTTTCAAGAAAACATTTAACATGTTTAGAAGGACTCGCCAGAGCCAGCACTTTGGCTGTCGGAAATAGTTTCAGATACATGAAAGTGTTCGGGGTGGAGAGCTTGTGGATGAAAAGCTGCATTTTTCCATCTTATTAAGTTTGATGGCTATAATCAGACGTTCCAACACCAGCCTCGCTCTCTTTCTCCGTTATTAACTGTAGTGGTAGTTTGTGGTAAGAATATCTATTAACATATAAAAAGTGTAACAATGTGCCATTGGTGTAATGCCAGAGGAATTAAACACTATAGGACCAACTGTAGAAAGTCATCTTTCTTATGCTTTGTTCATGCTGTTGTGTTTTAAATACTGATTATGATTAGAAAATTCTTCACCTTAGGGTTAAGGCAGAGATCTTGTGGAAATAATACCCTGCTATCTACTTTAGTCATGTTAAAGGCCTAAATTAATGCCATAGTCAATATAAAATTTAACTGGTGCATAAATTGGAGGTTATTCTAAGAATTACTGTGAAGTCTTCTTGGTTTCACTTTTCATCATGTACACATCATGAGCAGCTGAACTGGTCATTATTATGCCCATATAATCAAAATGAGTGCTTGGTGCGCTGCTATTTCACGACTATGTTCTGTCACGTGATCGATAGCAGGACCAAATGGAGAGGCCGTCGTCTCTGCTGTTATGAGAGCGATGGATCTCTGCAGAACGTCTAACGTTAGGTTGCATAAATGCCGCAAGCCACAATTTTATGCTTGTAAACTATTTTGTTTATGCAGACAAGTGAACAAAAGAATCAGGAGAGCTGGGAAGGAGGCAGAATTATGAGATGACATTTAATTTTCTATAAAACCTTATTTATGGTCTTGATTGCCACATTATTATGAACATAAATTTACCATGGAAAAGAATCCACTGTTAAAATGTTTAAATATACTGTATTATGGGTGTAATATGATGGATAAATGTCTTGTTGTGTTTTTTTTTTTAACCTTCCTTTATTTTGGGCATTGAAATTACATACAAGTCCCTGTGCCAAAAAATAACCATTAATCCCATTATCACGCATTGATCCATTGGCTATATTACAGTATAGTTTCAAAATTGTGCAGCCCTTACAGAGCTGTTGCTATTGTTGACTCCTGTATAGTTTTCTTTTCTTACAATCTAATTTTAAACCTTAATCTGATTATTGTAATATTATCTTTTTGCCACATCACCCAATATAACCGGAAAATCGTACGCGTTTTTTCAACAGACTCTTAAATGATGATACTTTACACAGCCGAATTATATATAATAATATTCAGGTATTACATTATGGAAGCCTACTGTAGATGATTAATGCTGAAATTGTTGTATCTCCAGGGGTGTGTTTCAGTCTCTGGTTCAGAAGCACTTTCCATTAGAGAAACCGAAGAGAGAAAAAACTGCTGGAAATAAAAGAAAGCGTGAGTTGTTCCTATGTCTGTTTAATATTAAAGCCTTACATTATTGTGTGTTCAACATCAGTCTGTGTACTGTACCTAGACATGTATGCAAAGGTTATTTGTTTGGGATCCCGTAGGAAAACCGAGAGGTCGTCCTCCCAAATTTCCAAAGCACTGTGTAGAGGTGGGTGGAGTTATTAAGATCAGCGATGGTTCAGATTCAGACTCCGAGGACATGGATAGTGACTCAAACTCGTCCCCTGATTCACTGCAAGACAACGACGACGTCATCTTTGTTAACCACATCAGTGGACCTACTGGTAGGTTAAAGGACAGTAGTTACTGTGAAATGGTATGTAGTCTTCTGTAGGATGTAAAGATGTGGTCTAACATTTCTTTGTATCAAAGTTTTTCATTGTTTCAGAAACAATTACCTGGGAGGGTTTGAAGTATGCAATGTGTAATGACATTTATAGGAATGTAAATCCGAATGGTGTTAGAATGTATACAATAAAGCACCGTGTGTTTGAGTGTCTACATTACAGCTTTGGTGTAATTATTAAATCTGAGGTCAAATTTAAGTCTAGACTGCTAAATCACATAGGAGAGATTCGGCTCTTCCTGTTTCTCTTAGCTGAAACTGTAATGAGAGAGAGAGTGCGTGTGTGTGTGTGTGGGGTAATCATTTTTTTTCTGCCCTCAGCAAAACTGGAGGAGTTAAAACATGGCCTGCTGGCTAAGATAGCAGAGCTGGGAAAGGAGCTTCCTCTTAACACACTGGATGAGCTTATTGATCAATTTGGAGGGCCAGAGAAAGTGTCTGAAGTGAGCACCTGACTGCAAAACAAACACGTTTTCTGAAGTCTGTGAAAATGCCTACTCACATTGTGTTTGTGTGTAGATGACTGGTCGCAAGGGTCGAGTGGTGCGGAGGCTGGATGGGAGGGTGCAGTATGAATCACGTGCTGAACAAGGATTCACCATCGACCACGTGAACATCAAAGAGAAGGAACGCTTTATGGATGGTGAAAAGGTAAATTCTTTTAGTGACTCGCAGCCACTTCCTGGAGGTTAACGTATAAAATATGTGCCGGTGGTTTAAAAATAAATGTGAAAACTGCTTTATTCTTTCTCTTTGCACCCTCACAAAGTTGGTGGCGATCATCTCAGAGGCTGCAAGTTCAGGGATTTCTCTACAGGCGGATAAACGTGTGAAGAATCAAAAGAGAAGGGTGCACATGACACTAGAGCTGCCATGGAGTGCTGACCGTGCCATCCAGCAATTCGGTGTGTGTCTGTGTGTGTGGTGAAAATACTATAATGAGAAAAGACTCCCATGGTGTTTGTTGGACATCATGGCACAAGTTTGCTCTCATCAAGGTTGAATAAAAATGGGGTATGTTGTTCAGTAAAGTGTGAGTGTGTGCTCCAACAGGTCGGACTCATCGCTCTAACCAGGAAACGGCTCCGGAGTACATCTTTTTGATCTCAGAGTTAGCAGGAGAGAGACGCTTCGCTTCCATTGTGGCCAAGCGCCTGGAGAGTTTGGTAATTAGACACCACAGTCTTACTTTTCCCTGTTATATATTTATAAGCATACACATGCAGTGTATCATGCTTATCTTTGTGTATCATGCTCTCTTATTCATATCAGGGGGCACTGACACATGGTGATAGACGAGCCACTGAGTCCAGAGATCTGAGCAAATACAACTTTGAAAACAAAGTAGGAGCATGGACACACACACACACACACACACAGACTAAAATACATCTGAAATATTTAATAAGCATTTATTAAGGATGATCAGTTCAAAAGGATGTAACATTAACTGTTTTACATTTAAACTCTGTCTAATATGCTACACACAACATTCATGCTGAAGCCTATATAAAAATCCATCCTCTCAAGCTCATCTAGATGCATTCTAGTTATGAATGTAATATAGTTGACAGAGTATTTGCAGTCAATTAAATGAGTTAATGTTCTCCAAATGCTGTAATTGTAAATGTAATTTATAGCTGTCGATTTGTGTAAGTAAAAAACAGAACGGCTTGGGCTTTAAGATTGTTTCCTGAATGTGCATTAATATTTAGTTTGTCTGTCGACTTCTCTACGTAGTATGGCACAAAAGCTTTGGATAAAATCACTAAAGCCATCCTGGGATACATTGAAAACAAAGTTCCTCCACCAAAAGGCTATCCAGGGGGAGAAGCAAGATTCTTTACAGGTTGTAATTTACTCTTTATAGTCTACAGTGTTTCTCATTCTATTCTATTTTTGTTTTCTCTAAATATTAGGCAGAATTTAGTGCGAGATCTGCCTATTTTTAATTAATTATTCGGACTGATGAACTAATTATTCTGTGTGTTTGTGTGTGCGCCCGAGACAGAAATGAAGAAAGGGATGATTGACGTGGGCATTTTCTGTAAAGAGCCACGCTTTGGCCTCAACACAGAGAAAGGTAAATATTTACACCCCATATGAAGGTTTCTGATGATCTTGAGAGTTTTTTCGCGATAATCTGTCAAAATGTTTGGAATTGTGCAGATTCACACTGGAAATTCAAAAGTTTCTTTTTTTCTTCTATGTTGTCTTTTCATCCCCATTTTTAAATCCACCCTCTAAAGTGGGTAAATCTGAAACTTGTATGATCTACTGAAGCTGGTGAAATGGATCATGATGCTGCACGATATCTCTCAGTGCATTTTAATGAGAGTCCTTCATTGCTTCCTCGTTTAGAATATAAAATGCTCTCTGGAAGGAAGCTCTGTGGACGACGGCATTAAACATTAAAGATGCCGGTGTCTGGGATTAAAGCTTAATGAAGGTCCACATTGGAGTTTAGTTTGTCTTCACTGCCTTTGTATTTGCCCAGGATGATGCTGTCAGACTTTATTGGAAAGGCTTGTCAGTCCAGCATAATCATGAAAATGTTTTCTCTCCCTCTCCCTCCCATATCCTAGACTGCACCATCACTAAATTCCTGAATCGTATTCTGGGCCTGGAGGTGCACCAGCAGAACTTTCTCTTCCAGTACTTCATTGACAACTTTGAATACCTGATTGACAAGGACAAAAAGGAAGGCAAATATGACATGGGAATACTTGGTAAGCAGTTAATCCTACACACAGTGGCTTGGTCTACAGGCTCACTGAAATCTATTCACTGTTATTACAGATTCCAAGCAGCTTGTTTTGTCACACTCCATTTATGCTTCATGTCGTCTAAATCAAATGTTTGTGTGTGAGGAGGTGACTTACTTGCACCTTTTTAATGTTTTGCTAGTTGATCACAGGGTTGAATCACAGGGATTAATCTGGCAAAACCGTTGAACTGTGTGATACAGAGAGAGCAAATGTTACTGGTGTTGGGTAACACTGATATGGAGCTGAAAATTATAGTCTGCGTGTGTGTATTTCTTGATCTGTGCGTGTTATTAGATCTGGCGCCAGGTAATGATGAGATTCATGAAGAGAAACAGGAAGTGTTTCTGACTCCTGGGAACCCCCAAGAAGGCCAGGTCATCCTCTATAAGGTACTCATATCCCATGTGATTTTATATCTATTTCTTTTTTTTTTCTACCCAGTGGAACACTTGGGAATTTCTGTACTTAAAATGTCAATGATGTCATTTCAGATGTTGACCCAATACAATATATAGTGCTAAATATATGTATAAAAAACTACACAACAGAAAATAAGTTGCCGAATATAATTCTATTTAGTTTTCCATGCAGCATGTAAATTGTTTGAATTCAATGTGGAACGTTTGAGCTGCCAGGATATGCAAGAGTGCACATTTATGCAACGGTTTCCGATTGAGAAGCCTGGATTCATTCGTTTTATTTAAAGATCACGCACAAAACCAGCTCAGCATTCTAAACAAATATATCTGTAATACTCTTAGAAATTTGAAACAAAACTTATAGCTAAAATTAATCCATTGGGTTTAGACCCAATCGATTCAATGTTTAGAGCCATTGGCTCATAGAAGGATCTTTATAATGTGATACTGTGTTGTTGTTGTTATTATTATTATTATTATTAGTAGTAGTAGTAGTAGTAGTAGTAGTAGTATTAAGTATATATTAATATTATTATTAGTAAAGGATGTTAACACTGTGAAATAACACACATGGGGTTATACAGTGACCAATAAGTGTTAAACCAGAGGTGTCAAACTCTGGTGTAATTATATTTGGCTCGGGAGATCATATCAGATGTGCATTACAGCTGGCTAGCCGCATGCTCCGCTAATACTACAAATCCCAGAATGCCTTGCCACTGTATTGAAGCGTAGTCACGAACAGTAAGCTCCCCTCATTCTCTGACAGTCATTAACAACCATGCTACAATCACATCGGGCAACTTAATTCTACTCTCCACAAAAATGGCCAAAGGAAAGATGGACAATAGGAGCTTTCAAGACAGGAGGGAGGCAGATTATCTGTTCATGTATATAAAGGACAGACCTGTTTGTCTTGTGTGCTAACTGAGCTAACGTGTCTGTAATGAAAGAATATAACATAAGAAGACACTATGAAACGAAACATTATGAGAAGTATAAGGACCTGGACATAAAGCAGAAGCTCCAGAAGGCGGAGGAGATGAAAAAAAGTCTGGTTTCCCAGCAGACTATGTTCATGAAAGCAAAATCAAAAAGTGAAGCCGCTGTAAAGATTTATTGTGGCAGCAGAGATTGCAAAATCTGCTCGGCCCTTTAATGAGGGAGAGTTTGTCAAAAAGTGTATGCAGTTTGTGAAATGAACACCACTGATGTCTTTTATTTCGAATTTAATTTCTTATGTGTTTGTAATATCAAGCTCTGGTTGTTCCAAATCCTGTATTTAAGCAAAACTATGTTGAAACTGTTTGTTTCCATATGAAAAAGGTTGAACATTACATATCAGTTGCAGTTAATTTTTCAGTAAATATTCAGTTTGGCCCGTGACTTTATCTCAGTTTTATATTTTGGCCCACTGTGAATTTGAGTTTGACATCCCGGTGTTAAACAAATGGTTAGCCTAAGTGAAAATTCCATGGGGAACCAATTTTAATTGAAATAAAAAAAAAACAATTCAATTAAAATATTATTAAGAAATAAATGTACATTTTGCTATTTATATTTCAACCATACACTTTCAGCACAGTTTTTAAGGCAGTGAAAATTCTGCATCGAATTGCAAATGGCATGCTTTTGTCTTGTTGTGTTTAGATCAGCGTGGATCGGGGGATGCCGTGGGCCGAGGCCTTGCGCAAATCGGAGACACTAACTGGGGAATACGAGGGGTTCTATCTTTCTCACAAGGTATTTAGAATTATTACAGTAATCATTTATATTTTATACTCATTATTCTGTCTTTATACCTATTGGTGGCTTGTTCCGTTGTTATGGTGGTCATTTTGTCCGTCTCCAGCTACGAGGGAGCCAGCCGTGTGTGTTGCTTGCAGAGCAAGGCAGAGGTCGTAATCTTGTTGTCTATAAGCCTAACATCGGTAGGCAGGCCCATCCTGAGAATTTGGAGAATCTGCTGCAGCGATACAGAAAGGTCAGGAGAAAAAGCAGGACACAATTCTTCACATATCTTCTGCCAAAGGCAACATCATTTTAAACACTCGTATCAGCTGGACGGGCACTTATCTTTGAATTCATTGATTTCAGTCATTGTAGTATATTCTTCTTGTCATGATCTCCTGTTAATCTAAGTCTGAAATGCTGTATGAGTGCTATTCTAAAATCTACACCTTATATTACACCGCTGCAGTTTTACATTGCACAGTGACACCCTGTGGATGTCAAGAGGTATGTGATCATCTTTGTTTATTACTTTGCTATACTACAGGTGACACCAGAAGAGGCCAAAGATTGCTGGGAGAATCAGTTTGTCTTCTCGTTTCAGAAGTGTAGCCATGCCAACTGGTGAGTAACAGAAGGTTTTAAGGTTATTTTAGCGGATAAGCATCTCAGAAAGAAGGATAATGATGGACACATTGTTGTATATACTGTATCTACAGTCAACTGTAAGCAGGTGACCAGTTTAGAGGTGGTTGTTGGTGTTTGTGTGTCTTGAGGGGATATTCTATGGCTGCACATACTTGTGTAAGAATATTATTGATGGTTAGGAAAATCTCCTGGGTTGGTGGAAAGACACAAGAAAGGTTTTTCCTTCATATGAGAACTTTCATGATAGTGTGTCAGTTTAGTGCCAGGGTTAATATTTTTTGTTAACCTAAAACACTAGTTTGTGAAGTCAGATAATGTTTTGACTTTTTTATTTTTCTTTTAATTGCCATCAAAGTTTGACTTGACTCATGTATGTATATGTTGTGTGTGTTTGGGTTTATAGGAAAGGTAAGTGTAAGCAGGTGGAGCAGGGTCAGGAGTGTTGGCTGGGCATGCGTCTGCGACAGTATCACATGCTGTGTGGGGCTTTGCTAAGAGTGTGGAAGCGAGTCGCAGATGTCGTCTCTGACATCACCAACTCTAGCATCCTGCAGATTGTGCGCCTCAAAACTAAACAGAACAGCAAGCAAGTTGGTAAGTAATATAACTTGTGAACACACGCACACATGACCTACACTGCACAAACTGTACATACAGCCACATTTGAAGTGATCGTATAAAATGGTTCCAGATTTTGTGTCGGTCAGTTATTACGTCATGATTGTTGTAGTGTGCTTAAATTCTACAATATTATGTTCAATCTTTTTCAGGTATAAAGATACCAGAGAACTGTGTGGAGCGTGTGCGCAGCGAGCTCTCTCAGATGGATGCCGAGGTGAAGCGAGCTCGTCAGCAGAAGGAGCTGAAAGCGCAGGAGCGTGCAAAGGAACAGAGCAACCGCCAGGAGCTTCACAGGTTGGAGCAGCAGAGACTCCTCTACAGACACAGGAACTTGAGTCACACTGCTATGCATCTAGCAAGCCCCCCATCCTACCCAGGCTCACATCCTGGCCAGGCTGCCCTGCCCAAAAGCCATGCTGTGGATGAAGTGCTGGACCTCACTCTCAGCTCCTCCCCTGAGCCGAAACCGACTCATGCAAATGGAACTCTGAGCCTGAACGGAGTAGCAGGATTGAACGGCATCTTTGGCATGCGGAGAGGAACAGGGGAAGGAGGGCTAAAGTTCCCCGAGACGTTTCACCTGGAAGAGCTGATCTCACAGGAGCAGCAGAGGGAGAGACGACCGACCTTACAGCACAACATGGCCCATAACAGCATAGAAACACTGCAAACCATCCACACACTGAAGCAGCACACAGCTTTGAGCGTGCTGCAGCAAAACAGGGCAAACCCGGGACACTTGCTCACTCCTCAGCAGAACTCTAGTCAGTTCAACACACAGCTGCTGAGACACAATGGGAGCAAACCAGACATTAACCCTGTAGCCAACCACGGCATTCGTGTGCAGCAGTTCCCACAGCGTGTGAACTCCGTGTCACGACCACCTCACTTGCTTCAGCCATCTCAGCATCTACAGCAGGATGGTCATCAACACTCTCTGATGCACACACACGCACGCAGTTTGCATACACATGTGCGGGAAAACAAAATGCCAGTCAACGAACCTGCTCCTCTTTCTTTAAAGCTGGGTCCGCAGTCTCAGCAGGGGTCACTTAGCAGCCAGTCTGTAACCGAAAATTCTGTGACTCCGCAGAACGACTTCGGTTTCAACCTAGACCTCCTCAGTCATCCTTCATACTCGGTAACCCCTCAAGCCCCTCCCTCCCCGTCGTTTTCTTGTTCCACACCCGGGACGTCGTCAATCTTCTCTTCAGACCCCCAGCCTTCTTCACTCTCCGACTCCATCTCCCCTTCTTCTCTGTTTGCGCCTTTGTCCGAGCGACTGCCTCTTTCATTATCCAACGGCCACTGCAGCATGGACGCCCAGGATTCCCACAAGGGCCTCGACCGAATGGCTCGTGGAGGTTCAGCGGACCGCCGCCACTCAGTCATTCAGTATAATTCTCTAGACTGGGACACCACCTAGTGGCCACTAATGCCTGCAAATTTATATCACCACTGTACATGCACATGGCAGTACTGTTGCTTTTCTTTACTGTGATCTCAGCATGTCTGGCTGAGGTATTTTGCAGTAGGTGTTTTTATTTCCTCAGTTTGTCCCCGTCCCCCACCTCAGATCATTCATCCACTAGCTATAGTGTAGTTCTTTACACCATCAACAGCATTACTTCTGTCACTGAAATTAAGGTCCATTAATTAGCTTGGCATTGGTAGTTTTATGGCCTGTGGGTTAGGTGAGGTGGTCTAGCGTGATGATTATATCAGAGTGGTTTTAATCGACATGGCCCACATGGTCTTTGTCCTACATCAACAATAAACATTTTTAGACCACTACACTGGTTCAGATTTCTAGGAAATTTATGACTGAATATGGTTTAATCATCTCAACTCTGTTGCAAAGCATTACCTTACTCAACACATCTCCTGTTGCTTCTTCTGATTGATGCACATTTCATCCTTTTTCCATGTATTCCTTTTTTTTTTTTGTTACCGACCAAATGCGTGTCATCACAAATGCTGATCAGTTTGGATTATCAGAACAACTGTAGACATCCTGAAAGCCCTCATCAGTGCACCTTTAATGTTATAGAAATGTCAAATACGTGATGTATATTTATTTATAAGGTCCTCTGGGCTTTTGTCACACCTACTCCTGCTTCCTGTTGAAAATTGAACCAGACCTGGAAGAAAATGCCTTTAGCTCAGCCAGTGCCTTTGTATCATTAAGATGCAGTCAACAATATTGTGTGTGTGTGTGCGTGTGTCCGCGTGCATGTGTGTATGTTCTATAAAAGCAGATTAAATGCATATTATTTATTATTGTGATCATCATCTTTCTCCCTCTACGAGGATGTCTGCTCTATTTCACCAGAGGGGCTCAATGACTTAGAAATTTATAATTCTGCTGTTTTACATATTGACCCATGAATTCCCCCAACCCCCCATAATTCCATGGGCCTGAGCCTGAGTAGAGGGATGAATGGCTGGAAATATCTAGGGTATGAAAATAAAGCTAACAAACTTCATCCCTAGGTTCATGAAGTACTCTATTTGCTTTATTGCTCGTTTTGTACTTTCTCAGGTATAGCGTATACTTATTACTGTCCAGACCAATTATTATTTAACTAAAATATAAGAACTAAAGGACCTTTTTTAAACTTTAGGGGTTGGACACCAAATTATTTATTAGGCAACTCCGTCATCTTAAGAGCTTTTTATTTTATTTTTTCTTCTTCCCTAAACCAATTACAACAGTTAATATACTGGACCTCATGCAAACCTCAGTCTCCTTCCTGAGGGAGCAAAACATTTAGCAATAAAGATAAATTTGCCCCTTGAACTATTTTATTTTATTTTTTAAAGAGCTTGATGCTTGATTTAAGATTTTTGTTAGGCTCTCATTTTCTTTTAATATTTTTCATATGTATCAGAAGAATATTATATTTAAAAAAAGGAAAAAAAATATTACTAAGGATACGTTTCTTATGAGGTCAAGATATTCTTGTAAAGGTGGAATGGAAGCAATTTATTGTCTTTGGTGTCGTTGTTCTTGATGTTTGTATTCTTGTTCTAATGACTATAATTGTTATTTATATCCATGGGACATTTTAGTGGTGAATAGTCCTGGTTATAATCTTGTAGTTTAACACTTTTTAAACGTCTTGTTCGGGTCTTCTCTTCCTTTCTTCATGTATTCTCTATTTGCGAACAGAAAAAAGTCAAAGCTTCGTTTAACTCTCCACCAAACATTACTGCACTGCCTTGCACCATGTCCAGCATCGCTGTGTCATTTCTTTCACACCAAGTGATTCAAATGTGCAGACTCTCTTTATTGGGCTTTAGCCATTGATCCCAGTCACACCAAAGTCTCCTGCTTGGTCTTGTGTAATCTCAGGAAAAGTTAGGGAATCTTTTTAAGCAATGCACAGCAGTGAAACACTGTGCTGCATTTCTGACTACTGTATTTCTTAGACTTGAGTTTTTCAATATTTCAAAAAAAAAAAAAAAAAGACAACTATCAGACTATGAAATGGCTTTCCGATATCCCGCATATTGATTCGTAAAACCTGCCCAAACAAAAAAAAAATTCTCCACTGATTGGACAGTCAGTTTCTTGTTCTTTTTGGTCATCACTGTCCTGTTTACTGTATGTTATTGTAAATGGTTCCTTTTCGATGTGTCTCTAATCTGAGATATTCGCCCACTGTGTAAGAGATGAGATTTGCTCTGTTGTTACTTAGAAACTCGTCCAATTTCTATCCTCCTTCTCTACCCAATCTTTTATATCCTGTCTAAGGCCTAAAAGAAATCATGAAACAAACTTTCATAACAAAATACAAAACATTTATTAAAAGTGCTACTGATTGTATGTATTATTGTTATTTCCAGTTAAAATTTATTTTTAAGCACTTTTACCTTGGGCTTCTGTATTTTATCTGAATATTTATGTTATTTTAGTTGTGAAATGTACATATTGTAAACAACTGTGCCTTTTGATTCATTCTGAAAGTTTTCTACAACATAACAGAAGGAATATATTGTATCGCAATATTAATTTTGTTAACAAACAAAATAAAAGTTTTAAAGAGTTTGTTGAAACCATGCCTCAACTATTGTCTGTGTTAGTGTCTGGGTTACGACAGTAAAGGCAACAGATGGGAAAAATTCCTGGATAAATAGAAATGTTTGTATTATTTATTTTTCTTGTCAGGTAATACATGCAGCTTGGGCTCTATCGCTCTGGTGTGTTTGAACCTTTAATAGAAAAAAAATGTGTTTAATCCTTTATACAAATTAGTATTGGAAGAGAATATTAACTAAAGCAACACCTTCTTATTTACATTTGCAGCATTTGGCAGACGCCCTTATCCAGAGTGCTTAAGACTCCATCACTGAATACATTAAATCTGTGTTGATGTATTATAATCTTAATGCTTTTTCACTTTTTTTGTATTAAGTTGATGTCTAAACAGTCATAATGATAAGACAAATGGCATCCAAGGCAGTCCAATTACTATCAAACACAGCTGACTTACAGTTAAATGCAGTCAGCTGTCAGTCTTAACCCCAAATCCCTCACCTGTGTAAACGTCTGCAATGACTTCAGAGAGAGCGAAAGAGAAAGAGTGTGTGTGTGAGTGTGTGTGTGAGAGAGAGGGAGTGTGTGTGAGAGAGAGAAAGAACGAGAGAGTGAGTTTTTGAGGGAGAGAAAGAAAGAGAGAGTGAGTTTTTGAGAGAGAGAGAGAGAGAGAGAGAGAGAGAAAGAAAGAGCGAGAGAGAGAGTGAGTTTTTGAGAGAGAGAGAGAGAGAGAGAGAGAGAGAGAGAGATTTGCATGAAGGAAGCGGTAGATGACGGTGGATTTACAGCTCACACGCGCATACACAGTTAAACGCGACATGCACGCGCAACTGTCAACGGCGCGCGACTGACATAGCAGAGAAACCCCGTTATTTTTATTTTGGATATGTGTGTATAGTCTAGCATATTACACACTGTTTATTTTATTAGCACAGTAAAACCTTTTTTTCGGAAATGTTTCGGAAGAGAAAGGAGCTTTCTAAAACGCCTTCAGTTTCAAAGAAGTCTCAGTCAGGAAATCCTGGCACTCAGTGCAGCTCGGTGAGTTTTACCTCAGCAGCTTCCTCTCCTTGTGACTGTCTCTTACTAACTAAACCTGCTTATAGTCCTGTGTTTCATATATACACGGTTAATACAAAAAAACAACAACAACAACCCTGAATCGTGTACGTTTTACACTCTTATTACTAACAAATATGTTCGAAAAACGACACAAACACCGACAGGACTGACGTCACTCACTTAACTGTCATTAGCTTGAGTTGCTAAATTAGTTAGCTTAACTGTCATTAGCTTGAGTTGCTAAATTAGTTAGCTACAGACGTGAATGTACGTGCGTGTGTTCAAGTCTAAGCATGAGCTCTTAACCAATCAGAAACAAGCATTTCTGAACGGTTCTAATTTGTCCTTGTTCTTATTAAGGTGCAATAGTCGAATTTTCAAATGTCTTAGTTGTAGGAAAAAGTTGATGCCTCTTGACTTTAAACAATTACTACAATTGTATTAGTTGAAAAATACTGTTTGTATTTGTAAAGCTGACTTCCTGTCTGGACCTCCTGTCTGTCATTTTATAAACACTCTGGATCCTGAGTTGGCTCATGTAGTAAATCAATCAATCAATCAATAAATAAATAAACGATCAAAATAAAATTCCAATTCTAATTTGAATAATTAAAAGGTCGAACCTATCTGCTTAACTGTTTAATCCTGCAAAATCCTGCTTAAAAAAAAGTTGTGGCCTGAAATTAAGTTTTCCTGGAGTGAGTGAGTGAGTGAGTGAGTGAGTGAGTGAGTGAGTGAGTATCTATCTATCTATCTATCTATCTATCTATCTATCTATCTATCTATCTATCTTTAATTTGAACTAGTGTGTTAATATTCACCTGTCATTTGAATTCTAGCTGGCATTACAGTAAAGTGTCTCTGTCACTTATTCCTTAGAGAATGCAGAGAGAGAATTTGTAGACTTTTGTTGGTGAATCTTCAGCTCCGAGCTGAAGTTCATGTTCTTGAAGCATACAAACACACTCCTGTATTGATTTATTAGGGACGTTTCAAACCTTTAGTACTCGTGGATAAATAGCTAGGTGGAGCCGACAACCGCAGATATGACGCTAGTGTATGTGACACTTCTTTAGTGAATTAGTGGAAAGTTTTTGGATGTTGTGGTAACAGCAGAGTAAATGTGTTCTAGGTACACAGTAAAAATGAAAAACATTTCAGCTTGGAAGTGTATGGAAGTATGTTTTGAGTTGTTTTCAGACTTTTTGGCATATTTGGCATATTACCTGATCACCACTGACTCAATATTCATTCAATATCCATTATTTCATCTCATCCCATTTATTCTCTCTCTCTCTCTCTCTCTCTCTCTCTCTCTCTCTCTCTCCCTCCCTCCCTCCCTCTAAATCAAGCTCTCAGTTCTTCAGGAGCAACCTCGTAGAGACCCTGACGATGGTACATCAATGCTTGCAGTGCCAGATGTTGCACTTCTGTCTTCATGTCCTGGCACTCCCTCCACTATCCACGGTAAGCTCGTGGCATCATCCAATGCCAACCTGAAGCGCTCCACAGGACTCAGTCGCCATGCCAGCGCCGCGGGGTTTCCTTTTCATACTGCCGGAACCTGGGGCTTCAGCAGGACCCAAATGAAGTGCTCTGAGAGCACAGAGGGAACTGTCATAGATGTGGAGGACATCCCACCTTTACTGAGGGATGTGGCGCACTTTGCAGAGGCTGTGGAGAAGCTCAAGGATGTGGTGCTGTGTGAAGGTGGGGCTCTAGGGCTTAACATGTGTTTATGTATTTTTTTATATTAATTTGTTTCTAAAGTTTAAATAAGTTTAAATTGAAATCAAGGTTAAATGGATGACGAGTCTCAGTTCGTCTTAGCAATGCCCTTTATGGAGTCAGGGATAAAATCTTCCAATGTAGCTGGATTACTGTGTCCACACACAGAGACTATAAATAGCAGAAAAGCATTGATTCAGCATACACTGTTCAATGTTGTCTTTTATCAGAGGTTAAAAACTAATTCAGTTTTGGGAAGATTTTAACTTCTCATTGCTGCAAAAGTTATTAACCCTTCCACTTAATTTTGTGAAAGAATCACCATATCTGCTTTCAGATGTACCTTTTTGCCCTCTGCTTCTATGGTTATAAAGAGGAAGGAAAGGAATGGTGCGTCAAATGTTTTTGTTGCAACTTGCAGCTCGAGATTACACACGTCTACTTCCCGCCCTCTGAAGCTCAGGAGTTTCTTTAGAGTAACAAAACAAGCAATAAGATTCAAATTCAGTCTGGTCGGTGTGTTGAGATCCATGCAGCACTCACTCATCATGCTGTCAGGCCTGACGCACTTCCTTTAAGCACTGCTATTTTCATCAACACTGCTTCCTGTTTACATTCTCCTGCCTGGGCTGACCG
Organism: Tachysurus fulvidraco; assembly: GCF_022655615.1. NCBI lineage: Eukaryota > Metazoa > Chordata > Actinopteri > Siluriformes > Bagridae > Tachysurus > Tachysurus fulvidraco. The sequence goes on along the minus strand of NC_062539.1, from coordinate 5,093,989 downwards.
TAAAGTCAGAGACTGAGGCAAGACTAGTCAAATCCCCCATGTAGGTTCCCCGCTAAGCCATCAAAAAGTGACTGAAGCCTATAGACATGTAGTGACTGTGACGATGAATGAAAACTCACAGTGAATCAGAGTAAACCTCAGTGAACATTGTTTTCCTAGGAATGTATCATGATGTTTAATTTCACAGTTTCACTATTGCACAGTCTTGTAGGTTTGTTTGGAGATGTCTTATTGTGTAAAAAAAAAGAAGATGAAGAAGAAGAGTTTAGGATATTATGACCTTAAACATGGTTAAGACTTGATTGTAGATCAATCTTATAGAAAAAGAAAGAAAGAAATTAAAGTCAATTAGTATGAAAGAATATTAATGATGGTCAGTTGCCAATCAATCAGTCAATTTGGCTGTTTTGCAGAATTTTCCCTGCTTAAGATTCACTGCTAGATTTTCAAATCAGCAATGATATATTCAATCATGATTCACGTTGGAAATACTACGTATTACATATGTTTTTAATGCATTAAACAAGTGAAAAGAACAGTGTTTTGTGTATGTAAGGGCACCTGGGGGTTGAGAGTAGACTTTAGCACTGAAGTGTTCTTTAATACTCAGCCAGCGCTGCCATGGGAGGTTCTTCCAGAGGTCTGCAGAGATAAGCTCTAATCTCTCTGACGGTTGCAAGAGGAAATTCAGTGCACTTCTGTAACTCATTCTGGATATCAACTTCTGCTAAATGCTGCAAATGGAAATTTCCCTTAACTTTATAACAGTAGACTTGCGTGTCTCCAAATCACGAAAAAAAAATCACATCCCACAGATCAGCTCTGTGTCTACTAATATTGTGTGTGTGTGTGTGTGTGTGTGTGTGTGTGTGTGTGTGTGTGTGTGTGTGTGTGTGTGTGTGTGTGTGTGTGTGTGTGTGTGTGTGTGTGTGTGTGTGTGTGTGTGTGTGTGTGTGTGTGTGTGTGAAACGGTCATTAATCCAAAGACGTACCAAAAAGAGCATTCATTTCCTGGCTGTGTCACGTGTGTGTGTGCGTGAGTGCGTGTGCTCGTGGGCGTAAAGAAAAAAGAGGCAGATTAATATTGTAGACACTTAAATTAATATGAAAGGCAGTTTAATATCAGTGCAGATGTAGATTACTGTCAGAAGTGGATTAATATCATAGCCAGATTAATGTTGAATTACAATGTAGATTAATATCAGTAACAGGTTATTATCAAGAGCAGAATAAGATTAATAAAAAAGGCAAATGTATATTAATATCAGAGGCAGGTGTAGATTAACATCAAAGGAAGATGTACATTAATACCAGACGCAGATTAAAGTCAGAGGCAAATGTGGTTTTGGAGGCACATTAATATAGCAGACAAATATATATTAATATTAGAGGCAGATGCAGATTAATATTAAAAGCAGATTCAAATCAGAGGCAGATGTGGATTAACACTGAAGGCAGATTAATATCAGAGGCAGATGCATATTAATATTAAAAGCAGATTTATAGGAGAGGCAGATGTGGATTAACATTAAAAGCAGATTTATTGGAGAGGCAGATGTGGATTAACATTAAAGGCAGATTTATTGGAGAGGCAGATGTGGATTAACATTAAAGGCAGATTAATATCAGATGCAGATTAATATTAGAGGCAGATTAATTTCAGTTGAAGGTGTGGATTAATATCAGAGGTAGATTAAAATCAGCGGTAGACATGGATTAATACTAGAGGTAGATTAATATGAGAGGCAGATTTTAGAAACAGCAATTTTGTGTCATATGTCACTGTGTGAAAATGTCTGTTTTATAGTAAAACGTTCTTTTGGGTTTTTTTGGATGTTTGTTTCTTCATAACCACAACATTAGTGATGATTGTAGCATGATCTATTGGTCAGAGATGTTCACATGCTCTCTGTCTGTGCTTTAACTGCCTAATTGTGTAGTTCTTTAAGAGGTTACTTGGGGCAAAACCGAGTGACTCAGAGACTCCTGAGTTTCTACAATGACGTGTGTGTTGTGTGAAAGCTGCGCAGATTGTTGAGGACATTCCCCTTTAACACAGACCAGTGTAGAAGAGATGAGGTGTTTGAGCAGATACTGTGGTCATTGCAGTTGAAGGAAGTGGGATGTTACAGGCAAGAAGCAGAGAATCGGTCTGTGTAACAGTTCACGATTCACTCATCAGTCAGTCAGATCATAGTTAAAGAAGAAAGGGCGACCGTGGTGCGTCTGCTGTCTGAAGTCCCATTCTTCAGTTCGGTGCTCATAGACTAAGAAAAAGAAGCTTGTTTGATGTGAATCAGATGCGCAATTGTTTAAAAATGTAGCACTTTTTCCCCTTTATTGAATTTTTCCAGATACCCACACAAAAGATGAATTTCTGTGATTAAAGAGAACAGCACAAAGAGCATGCTGTGAAACAGAACAACTTCCTTTGTTTTCCTGGAGACGACAAGATTTCGGTCACCCGAGCTGAACTTGGCACTTTCATAATACAGCTTTATTTGTGTGAAGTAACATCAGATTTTAGTTAGTTTTTTTTTTTGTTCTTGATTACTGACTACAAATGTTGTGTGTACCATTTTCATGAACTCGGAGTTACTTACTTACTAACTTACTTACTTACTAGACTTTAATCATTGTAATTATTTTCTGCCAAAAGACCAAATCTTGTTCTTGGATGTGTGTGGAAGGCCATGGGTGTGCTTTAGGTTAAATATAGTTATGTGGAGAAGATATATATGTGAAAAGGCAGAAACAGAGGAAGAGAGGCCAGTTTTTATACTGCTTTCTCCTGCACTTACCTCAAGAACTACTGTATGTGCTTACTGGACACTTTATATATGGTGTTTTTCCTGAGTAGAGTCATTAGATGTTTGTACAGTGTGCTAGAAAGAAATGTATGAAAAGTATCAGTGCTCTAAGGTACATGTGTGGATATATGTGGATATAAATTATTGCCATTTATTTTTTTTACTATGCCACTATCTGTGCCTGGGAGGCAAGGGAACAAAATGGGCAGACTTTCTATCCCCTTGTCAATCACAATTTCACTAGCCAATCACAGGCCTCTGTGAGCTCAAGCATGTGATTTTTTTTTTTTTTGTTTGTTTTTTTTTGGGCTGAACACAAAAAAGGTAGCTACAACTTTATTTAGCTACAATATAAGCTCAATACAATGTAGCTAAAATGTAAAGTAAAGAACAAAACTATTACCAAAATACAGCGTTGTAGTTGACCGTACATGCAGACGGTAAGTTTGAATTGAAGTTCAAAAATGTTGACCAAAGCAACAATTTATCTCTAATTGCTCCTTAAAAAGGTCTTTAGTGAGATTATCCTCAATTACCTAATAGTATTATTAGCATCACAGTGCAAAAACAAAGATGCTCATCACTTGTGTGTTAATGATTGTGTTATCTGTTTACTGTAATAAATAAACTCATGCATTTGTGTTTGTATCTCTCTCGCTCGCTCTCTCTCTCCCTCCACCTCTCTCTCTCTCTCTCTCTCTCTCTGTAGATAAGGAGTCTCGGAGGGCCATAGCACATGAGTATTTAGGGGAAGTGTTGCGCATCTTGCGGCAGGTGATCAGCACCTATCCTTTACTTAACACAGTGGAAACACTCACCGCCGCTGGCCGACTCATCTCACAGGTCAAAGGTCGGTACTGCATGTATTTCACAAAGCCTAAAATAATTTACATTACACTTACATTACATGTACACTACACTTTCTTTTTCTTTCTTACTATTAAAACATGTTCGCAAACGTGAATTTCACTCCAACTGATCACAAAACATCCTCCAAGCAGATTATCCAAATCTGAACCTACAGCCTTTTCTAGGTAACTCAACATGTGTTACCACAGGGGTGTGATCAAGTCATGACTGCAAACAAGTGCATAGAGATGAGTGGGTAAAACTTTCACACTTTTGTCATCTCTCTCTCATAAGAACTGGCGTTGCCACATCCCACACCATGGCAACAGCTATCATTTGATCTGCCAGCCTTTTTTTTTAATTTTTATTTATTTTTTTTTAAGATTACAGACCACAGCTACCACACTCTGTTTCCTAAATAAGGTGGAAATCAGTTACCACTTATGACACGCTCATAAAACACACTCAGAAGTTTGTGAATAGACTCGTGACTTCAAAACTGTTTTTATTCGACAGAAGTAGTGAGTTGCAGTGAAGACACCATAATGTACCATGCCTAACAAATGCCTAACTCACAGACTGCCATGTAATGTATATGAAAGAAAAAAAAACCCAACAACTTTATTCTGAATTCTTAAGAAGTTCAGCTCTGACAATAGTGCCAGAGAGACATGCCCTGGAGACATTTATTTAACCTTTACAGAAGAAGATTCTCTTCTGTGGAAATGCTGTGTAATGGTCAGTAAGGTGTTCACTACTGAAAGGTCTTTTTTGTCTCATTAAATTAGAGATAACTAATATCGATATTTTTTGTGGATGTTACACAAAGAACGTAGCTATAACCGGATACAGATTAGGATGGTGTATTTTAATGAATAAAAATAGCCTAATCGCACCACTTGATCAATTATTGTCCTATATTAGCAGGCGCTGTTGTGTATTTTTTCATATACACAAGGGAAGTTGTGGCCTAATGGTTAGAGAGTTTGACTCCTATCCCTAAGGTTGTGGGTTCGAGTCTCGGGCCAGAAATACCACGACTGAGGTGTGCCCTTGAGCAAGGCACCGAACCCCCCCAACTGCTCCTCGGGCACCGCAGCATAAATAGCTGCCCACTGCTCCGGGTGTGTGTTCACGGTGTGTGTGTGTGTGTGTGTGTGTGTGTGTGTGTGTGTGTGTGTGTGTGTGTGTGTGTGTGTGTGTGTGTGTGTGTGTGTGTGTGTGTGTGTGTGTGTGTGTGAATGAGAGAGTGTATGTGAGCGTGTGTATGTTTGTGTGTGTGTGTGTGTGTGTGTGTGTGTGTGTGTGTGTGTGTGTGTGTGTGTGTGTGTGTGTGTGTGTGTTCACTGCTGTGTGTGTGCACTTTGGATGGGGTAAATGCAGAGAACGAATTCTGAATATGGGTCACCGTACTTAGCCGTATGTCACTTCACTTTCACAAAACAGCCCATGTTTTTTTTATGATCTCAGTGATGTCCTACAAAGCATAAAGACTTCAATCAAAATTAATCTAATACAACTAACTTTTAATATGTTACCGAATATCTGCCTTATAACCTACGTTTTCTTCAGCATGTCTCTCTCGTATACTGATACTAAACATTTACTTTCATATTCACATTTCTGGCATTTAGCAGACACCCTTATCCAGAGTGATCTTACATTTTTTAAACATCTGTCTTGATAAATAAAACAACAACAAAAAAAACACAGTTTTGATCATACTGAAAGTCGGCATCATCGTTCTCCACCCACTGATTTTGTAAATTTGGTTTTGTGGCTGTAAGTAGAGAAAAATACATCAAGGTTCATTTACATGCGCGAGTAGGATTTTAGTTTTCTAATTTTCTCCACAAATTTCCACTTGCTGTAGTGCTCCACCTCTTAAT